>NC_048301.1:99816087-99937328 GCF_013100865.1 Trachemys scripta elegans | reverse complement strand
GGGGGGGGGGGGGGGGGGGGGGGGGGGGGGGGGGGGGGGGGGGGTAGTTTGGTGCCTGCAGGGATCTTCCTGCAGGGTTAGTTTGTTTTCTGGTGCTGCTGAATGTTAACAGAAAAACCGCAGCACTCTACTTGCCTGAAGGGGCCCAGACAAGCACCACCACACTGCCCCCCCCCCAACTGGCTGAGATTGGCCAGGCTTCTGCAGCACTCTACAAGCTATGCTTGGTATGTTGGAAAGCACGGACGGCGCTGAAGCTTACCATGGCCGCATGCAAGCCGAGTTCTGTTGCCCAGACCTGTGATTGATCTCTAGCAGCAAAGCCACAGGCACTCAGCATTAAGAGGCAAAATGCGACCTTGCACAGAAATCACATGTGCTATGTAATGTGAACAGTGTTGGTCACCGTGAAAGAGTATAAGCATTGTTCTGCAAAATGTAGCTTTTAAAACAATTCTCTTTTTTCCCCTCCCTACAGCAGCTGCAAATTCCTCAAGCCTCCCTCCTCCATCCCGAAGGTTATCACAGATAAGGCGTCGTAAGAAGAAGACGCGGGAGGACATGTTTTCTGAAATTATGCAATCCAGCAGGAGTGACAGAGCTCATCTGAATGAGTGGAAGGAAACAGTTTCAAAGTATAGGAAAGAAGTCAGTGAACGTGAGGAGAGGAGGGACCAACGTGAGGAGAGGAGGGACCAACGTGAGGAGAGGAGAGACGATCGAGATGAGAGATGGCGGCGGGAAGACCAGAGGATGAAGGATGCAACGCTGGGGCTGCTCCGGCGTCTGGTGGAGGTTCAGGAACGGCTGCTGGAAAACAGACTGCCGCTTCAGCCCCTGTTCCACCCTCCCCCCTCCCCATGTTCCGTATCCTCCTCACCCAGACGTGTAAGAACGCGGGGGGGGAGGCTCCGTACACCTTCCCATTCCACCCCAGTAGACAGCCCAAGCAAAAGGCTGTCATTTTTTTAACCTTTTCTTTGTGGCTTTTTCCTTCCCAGCAATCCTCCTCCCAAATACCACCCGGGTTCCCTCCCTCTTTTTCTAATCTATTAATAAAGAATAAATGATTTTTAAATGATAGTGACTTTATTTGGTTTGAAAGAAAGCTGGGGGAAGGGGCAGGGTGGGTTCCTTACAGAAAATCAGTCAGTAAAGGGGGAGGGTATTCATGAAGGAGAAACAAACAGATATTTCACACGGTAGCCTGGCCAGCCATGAAACTGGTTTTCAAAGCTTCTCTGATGCACAGCGCTTCATGGTGTGATCTTCTAATCGCCCTGGTGTCTGGCTGCGCGTAATCAGCAGCCAGGCGATTTGCCTCAGCCTCCCACCCCGCCATAAAGGTCTCCCCCTTACTTTCACAGAGATTGTGGAGCACACAGCAAGCAGAAATAACAATGGGGAGATTTCTTTGGCTGAGGTCAGAGCGAGTCAATAATGAACGCCAGCGGCCTTTTAAACGGCCAAATGCACATTCTACCACCATTCTGCACTTGCTTAGCCTGTAGTTAAACAGCTCCTGACTCCTGTCCAGGCTGCCTGTGTATGGCTTCATAAGCCATGGCATTAAGGGGTAGGCTGGGTCCCCAAGAATAACTATGGGCATTTCAACATCCCCAACGGTTATTTTCTGGTCCGGAAAGTAAGTCCCTTGCTGCAGCCCTTTAAACAGAGTAGTGTTCCTGAAGACGCGAGCGTCATGAACCCTTCCCGCCCAGCCCGCGTTGATGTTGGTGAAACGTCCCTTGTGATCCACAAGTGCTTGCAGCACCATTGAAAAGTACCCCTTGCGGTTTATGTACTCGGTGGCTTGGTGCTCCGGTGCCAAGATAGGGATATGGGTTCCGTCTATTGCCCCACCACAGTTAGGGAATCCCATTGCAGCAAAACCATCCACTATAGCCTGCACATTTCCCAGAGTCACTAACTTTCGTAGCAGCACCTGAGTGATTGCTTTGGCTACTTGCATCACAGCAGCCCCCACAGTAGATTTGCCCACTCCAAATTGATTCCCGACTGACCGGTAGCTGTCTGGCGTTGCAAGCTTCCACAGGGCTATCGCCACGCGCTTCTCAACTGTGAGGGCTGCTCTCATCTTGGTATTCTGGCGTTTCAGGGCAGGGGACAGCAAGTCACAAAGTTCCATGAAAGTGCCCTTACGCATGCGAAAGTTCCGCAGCCACTGGGAATCGTCCCAGACCTGCAACACTATGCGGTCCCACCAGTCTGTGCTTGTTTCCCGGGCCCAGAATCGGCGTTCCATGGATAGAATCTGCCCCATTAACAACATGATCTCCAAAGCACCGGGGCCTGTGGTTTCACTGAATTCTGTATCCGTGTCTGTGTCCATGTCCTCATCATGCTGCCGCCGCCGCTGCCTCCTCTCCTCGTTTTTCTGGTCCTGGCTGAGCATAAACTCCACGAGAACGCGCGAGGTGTTTGCAATATTCATGAGTGCTGTCTTGACCTCAGCGGGCTCCATGCTTGCCGTGGTATGGAGTCTGCAGTGTTCACCCACCCAAGAAAAAAGGCGCGAAAATGGTTGTCTGCCGTCCGTTGCTTTCATGCAGGGAGGGAGGGAGGGAGGGAGGAAGTGAGACTGTACCCAGAACCACCTGCGACGATGTTTTTTGTCCCATCAGGCACTGAGATCTTAACCCACAATCCCAATGGGCGCGGGAGACTGCGGGAACTATGGGATAGCTATGGATTTGCTACCCACAGTGCAACGGTGCAGAAATCGACGCTAGCCCCGGTACTTGGACGCACACCACCGAATTACTGTGCTAGTGTGGCCGCACTCATTTCGACTTTATACAACCTGTATCTCAAATCCGAATTATCTAAATTCGGATTAATCCCGTAGTGTAGACATACCCTTAGGTTGACAGAGCTACAGCACTCCATGACCGCCATAGCTGTGCCAAACAAACCTCCAGCAGACGCAGCTAGGTCAACAGAAGAACACTTCCGTCAACCTAGCTAACATCGTTTGGGGAGATGGAGTTCCTACAATGACCCAAAAAACGCTTCCTTTGCTGTAGGAAACCGCCATACCACAGTGGCCTACCTCTGCCACCACAGCTGTGCCACTGTAGTGCCCATAGTGTAGACATGGCCTTAGGCTGTTTTGTATATTTAGACTGTAAGCTCTTTGGGGCAGAAACTGACTCTTACTCTGAGTCACAATGAGGTCTTGAGGTCTCAGTTGGGGCCTCCGGGTGCTACTGGAATATAAAACAGCAACACACACACCAATTTTGTTAGTTTAATAGCCTAATATATTTTTCTTGATAAATGGTACTGTTTGACTCTTTTTATTTTGTCAGTTTGTCAATTTGAACCATATGTCAGGTTTTCAGAGAAACAGGAACTGGGCTGTCATAGGGGTTTCTTTAACTCTCTACCTGGGTGGAATTTTTGTGTGTCTGTATTGTTACAGACATTGCTGACAGGTATTTTGAAATAAATTACCAAAATAATTGCAACTGGCGTGATTATGTAGTTTTATTTTGACAAATAAAATTTGCCAGAATTTTAAAATATTGTCTGCAGAATTTTTAATTTTTTGGCACAGAATGCCCCCAGGAATAAAACCAAAAATTAAGCAGTTTGGATTTAAAAAAAATAAAAGACCTAAAGATTCACCCGCACCTTGAGCCCAAATGAATCCAAGCATATTGCTAGCCATGTCTGTGTTGCATTCTATCTCCAAGTCCATGTTTTTTATTTTTTGAAAAATCTGTTTCGGAAAGAATGTTAAAAAAAATGCCATTTACTCTCACCAATGCTGGATGTCATACCAGGAAATTGTGAAGGTCCTCTGGTGCACAATGCCCACAACTCACTGAAGCTGAAATTTTCAAGGCCATCATAGCAATTCAGTTATCATAAATTTTAATGAGAATCAGCATCCAAATAGTTTAGACAGCCTGTAAAAACTCAGCGTGCATGGCTGCACCAGGGGTCTAACTTCAGAGAGTGCCTGAAGGACAAAATGCCTCTCCATGTCACCCCTTTACCTATGTTTTTCTATAAGACACAAATACAACTAGAGTCTTCAGTCTTAAAAAAAAGGAAGAGACTACACATTCTAGCTATCCATCTCGACTCTTGTTTATGAAACAGATTTCCCTGGCTGACAGTACAGACCTAGAGAAGACGGCCTGTTTGTCCCAATTTTAATCATTCTTCAAACGCGCATAAGCTTTCTTGTGATAATCAGCTAAATAAAAACCTTCCATTTCAACAGCTCATCCAGATGGAATCCAAACTACTACATATATCCTGAGTCAGAAAACACTGAAAACATGATATACACAGATATCAGCAAGGACACTGCTCTTCATTCTGTCCTGTGGACCATCGCTCTTGTGACCGTCACCAGGAAGTCAAACCTGAAAACAAACTATTAAGCCAAGTTTCTGATCTTATCCATCTGCTGAAGGAAAAATATAATAATCTAGAGGAAAAACCTGCAAATGAATTTGCCAGACCCTCAAAAGTAGAAACTTCTCAGCCCCATCTCCTCCTCAGCTAGTGGATAATTGTGGTTTATGGGTATAAAATATAGTTACTGGGGGAGAGGGTTGCACCTGAAAATGGAGAAAGGCCCAAATGATATCAATCAGAGAGGGATCCAGACTTTGGGGACTTATCCAAACAGAAGCCCTGTTTCTTTAGAATTTCACCTATGATATCCTATCAAAAGCATGTCTCTTCTTGTTGTTCATTAGCTAAGAATTCTGGTTTTCTAATTCTTCTCAGCCTTGGCCAGTGCAAGAAATTTTTGCAAACTCAGTTGATTCATGCTTGCCAGAGTTAGAATTCCTGGAAGACGATACTACCGTCAAATAAGCACAACAAGGGCCTTCTCCCTAGCCCCAAACTATCCAAAACCACCTACGGACACTCGCTGTTCAACAGGTTAAAACATTTAAATAGCTCATCATACCTGAAAAAGCAGGGTGCATAGGAAAATCAACAAGTGGCCATGAAGAAATGCTTTGAATCAGTCCGTGAAGACTGGCCACATATTCAAAGCATGATTTTTGTAGTGTATTCTAAGATCCCAATCCAGCAAAGTGTAGAATGTCTTCAACTCCCATTGACTTTACTGGGAATTGAAAGAACTCAGCACTTTACAGCACTAAGCCTAAACTACAAACATTTAAATTAGAAATTCTAGTTTTTAAATAAATGCTGAAAACAAATTGGGGATATTTCTTAGATTCTGTAAGAGATCTTATAAAACTATCTTCCAGGCATTTGAAGGCACTTACTAGCACTGCTTGCAATCAGTGCGCCCCAGGCTACCAGCACCTGTCCCCAGTATGAAATTGGCAAGCATTGATGCAAAGCTGACAGCTAGAGAGGTGACTACTGGGAGTTTTAAGGATATTTTAAAAATGTAATCGTAACATCAATTTAAAACAACACAAAAACTTAGCATAAGTCTGTAGAGCAAACAAAAAAGTTTCAAAGTAACACATCGGCATGATATTTCTTATGATCAGATACTGTAAGTGCTTTAACTAAAACCAAAGAAAAACTGGGCGGGGGGGGGGGGGAAGCAACATATATAGAAAACTTGTGTTTCTTTAAAAAGAAACTTCTTAAAGAAGAATCTCAAACATACTCCTTGGTTGTGCTAGATGAAGGAGCTATTGCTGTGGAATTTGAGGGTGTTTTACTTTAATGAATACCAGAGTAAACACTACAGCAACATCCCACATAAATGATTATAGTACAAGTTATAACTTCTCCCAGGCAGGTACAATGTATGTATCCCTCCTTTTCTGTAAATTTTTCTGACTTCTTTATTTTATTTTAACCAGGCATACTTTACTTCCTTGAGCAAGAAATATCTCTTTTTGCAGGTGACCCTGCCCTCTTTTTGGCACACACACATCCCTTGGGAATGCAGTGGATAGTTAACTATTTGTGTAGAAGGAAAAAAGTCTTTAGAGAATCAAAGGAAGAAAGCACTTTGAAGCCTTTTATCACCATCTTTCTTCAGTTGCACAATATACATTAATAGAATGCACTTTCCCTTTTGCCAATGCTTATTTTTCTGTTGCCTGACTGCTGAACCTACAAAGTTCTGGTTACAGCTTTAATGGATGCTATTATAATTTCAGGTATTGCAGTGATAAACAATCGCTGCTTTCAAGTGACTTGAGTCCTTTGCTTTGTTTGGGCCTGACTGCCTTAAAATAGCACCTAAAGATGCCACCTATCATCAGGGCCCCATTGTGCTAGGCACTGTATGAACACTGTGTGAGAGACTGTCCCTGCCCCAAACAACTTACAGCCTAAATAAAGAAGTTTTGCACTTTACAAATGTCATTAGACATCCTCTTCCATGTGAGTAAATCTGGTCCCTCGAATTAACACATCAGATGTCGGGGCTCTCTTTCTCTCATAAGCAGTAAGACACTCTGTTTGGAACTTTGGATAAAACCCTTACCCCACTTCAGTCAAGAGTAAAACTCCCATTGACCTAGATGGGGCTAGGATTTCACCGATTGTCCGCTACCTGTGATAAGAATCATAGAATATCAGGCTTGGAAGGGACCTCAGGAGGTCATCTAGTCCAACCCCTTGCTCAAAGCAGGACCAATCCCCAGACAGATTTTTGCCCAAAATCCCTAAATGGCCCCCTCAAGGATTGAACTCACAACCCTGGGTTTAGCAGGCCAATGCTCAAACCACGGAGCTATCCCCCCATCATTGTGAACCATGGCTATTTTCAGAACTCTGTTTATGGAGCTTCTAAAAATCTGCTAATTCATTGCATCACAATAACTAATAAGAACACTTTGCACATATATAGCACTTTTCAACTTAGAATCTCAAAGCACTTTACCAACAGTAACCAATTAAAGACCCATATTCACTTTGGATTAAATTCACACCAGTGCAGAGGACCAGCACAAAGCTTATGCACCACTTCAGCCATATTTTGAGGCCCTCAATGTGTGTTTAAGCAATGTTCAGTCCCTACATGGCCCTCTGCACAAGAGAAAATTTCACCAATTGAGCAGTACCCTAAAACAAGTAATCTCTTCAAAATCAATAAGCCTACTCAACATGAGTAAGGTACTAATCACTGTGGGCAAGGAAGGCAGAGTCTGGATATAAGCCATACAAAATTTTGCCATGTAGATAAGAATGCTAGAAAAAGGTATTAGGAATAAAAAAAATATGAATCCATGTCATTCAGAGTGAGGTGAACAGTGTCTGTAACTATACTGACTTAGTGCAGGTACAAAATTTAAAATCATAATTAAACCAAAAAAAAAGTACAAATTGGCTCAATGCCAACAAAAGATTCTTCCATCCATCATGTCGGATACACTACTCAACACCCACTCCCATACCTGGAAAAAACAGCTACGCTTTACAGCAAGCCTCTGCTATGGCAGACTAAATAATATGCTCTGAAGACATGACCCGAAAGTCTTTTTGGTTTTGTTCCTCACTGCAATGTGATAACATTAAAAGTAGGATCTTTGTTTTACAGAATATAATTTGCACATAGAAAGGGGCCCTAAGTGAAGAACAAGGGCTACTTCTCTGGAAAAGAAGGTGACAGAAGTCACAAAAGGCTCTATTACAAACTAATATATGATTGAGAGAGGCAAATATCTGATATTCAGCCTTTAGGCCTGTCTGGAATTTCTTAGAAACAATTTTAGCATTGGAGAAGCAAGCATTGCAGAAGCAAGTAGAATCAATCAACAATTTGTTTTTAATTACAGAGTTTTATTTCAATGAAGTAAATTACCCTTTAGTATTCAAACAAGTATGCTGTGTGTTTCTATTACTATACTTTCATTTTTCTGTTTGTTCTTGCTCACTTAATAGTTTGGTCAGTCTATCTCCCTGCAATTCTTCTGTGTGGGAAGATCACTCTTAACCAGGTCAGACCAGCTGTAGAAAACAATAAATACCTTGGTGATGTGCTTCTTTAATTAGACCAAAAAGTCTATGGAATATTGGTGCTGCAAGAGAGGGGACGCCAACAAAGTGGCATGCTAAAAACATCCTGTTAAGGTGAATAGAAATTTGACATGATGGAAACAAGCAAACTGCTTAAACTAAACCAACACAGACAGTGTTCATGATATAGAGTTTTTGTTTTGGGAGTGTAATCATTTTCGGACCCCCTGATATTGGCTACAGTGAGTCTCTTAATCTCTCAGATCCATACTAAGAAGCTGGATAAATCTTTAAAAACAAACAATATTTAATATGTTAACGTTGTTGCTATGGTCCAGATTCTTCCCTCCCTGTCTCTGAATTTGCCTTTTCCACTGTGATAGAAAAACATGCAGCTATAGAATTTGATTATTAGAGATCTTTGGAGTTTACCTCTCCTAGAGCCTTGATGTTCCCACCCAAAAGAGTTTTATCATCAGAAGCATCTGGTGTTCTCTCTGCACAATTACCAAAATATGGAAAACATTTTGACTTGGCACTTGCATTTGGTAGACACTTGAGTCTTTTTTTTTTTTCAGTAAGAAAATTGCCAATGCAACTCCAAGAAGACATCATCTTGCCAAAGCCTCAAATGAAGCTTTCAGCTCACCAGAACTCTGGTTGTACTGAGACAACTCCTAGTAAAACAGAAACCTATGCATAAATGTTCTGGCAAATACAATGTTGACAAGTCAGCTGCTGTCTTCACGTCTGCACACAAAACTCCTGTTGCCAATTTGGTTATTCTTCTCCTCTTTGAAATGAGGATTCAAAGAATAGTGACTCCGTCAAAGCTGATGACAAGGACTGAAGTGAACTGCCTAAATTCAAAACTATGTTTGCTTCATGATGTCTGGCCCCTGAAGTCAAGCTACTAACTCACCAGAAGCCAAAGTATTACAAGTGCAGAAGCCAAAAGTGTTGCAAAACAATATTCAGAATGAGACCGTTGCATCATAATCTCCCACTCAATTTTATTTTGGCTCTTGGTTATTAAAAGGAACTAGAAAAGATGAAAAGACAATAAGAACACAGATCAGACCACAAAAACACTATAAAATATCTTTCTTGAAGATCTCCTACCCTTCATTTATTTTATTAATTTCGCTCAGGAAAGTTTATGACTAAAAGTCAAAACCTTTAAGTGACGATGGCATTATCCCTGTGAAGTGTGGATAAAAAGAAAAGAGAGAACTCAGGTGAATTTAACAAAAAGTAATAGTGATCAATAAAACAGAAGGAAAGTTTCAAATCTGGAAATTCAAGTTGTTTTTGAGAACATTGAGAACAGACTTCCATTAAGTGCCCATTAATCTGCAAAAGGCTACAGCATCATAGGTCACCAGCTGATGCAAGTCTTCCTGGAGCCACATTATTAGGAGTATCCTTAATATTGTACCACTGAAACGAGAACCCCCCCCCCCCCAGTCTCAACAATTTCTGCTTACTAGATTTATAGATGACCACTTCGGCCAATACCAGGTTGGGCAGATTAGGTGATTTTGAGATTAAGGGTTTATCTACACTGTGCATTAGTCAGCATTAGAGGGATGTAAATTCTAATGTGATCAGGGTATCACATACTAACTGGCCCATGCAGACTGTGCTGGCATGCACTAAAAGTTTCCTAGTGCACATTAATGTAGTATACTTATTAGTGACAGACAAGACTATATCTGAGATAGTGGGAGAGATATTAAATTACTGGAGAAGATGCTGGAAAAAGAAAAGTAGACATAAAGGAATATGCTGAGCCCTAACCAAGGAGAACTTAAAAAACAAAAACAGCATCAGCAGCCTCAGAGATCAAATAAATTCCAAAAAGAAAAAAAAGACACAGAAATAAAACAAACTCTCTTATCTTAGATTAAAAGTTGAACATTAACAGCGTGAATGAGAGAGAAGACAGGGTAGTGATGCTGTTGGCCCCCTGGAAAGAACCTTAGCACTTGATGGCAACAGCACAATGTGAACAATAACATCTGATGCATGGGATTTTTCCCACTTTGATTCAGAAGCCTAAGGTGTGGCCATTTTGCTTCACTGATCACTTTTGGTTGTACCATATACCATATTATGTATCAGTCTTGGAGTTAGAAACTTAAAATCAAGACTTTGCAAAAAGTAGTAATAGGGACAAAATGTCCAAAACAAAACATCATGTAATGAAATAATGGTTACGTGGTTCTGCTAGCAGAAGTATAAGTAAGATGAAGACTGCAGGCAAATGTCTTAATGTACCTAAGAATCCTTACTAGGATTATTTTATACTCAGCATCAAGAGAGTCCCTAATGTGGAAAGGCAAAATAGTTCCACAACTAAATAGAGTCTAAGATTATCACTGCAATAGCTGAAACTACAGCCTATGGTTACCTGTCATACTCTCTAACACAGACTGGTGCTTAGACAATAATTGCCACGGTCTTCAAATGGATTAATACACCATCTCAAATGTATATGGCAACCTGCAAAATTACATTACAAAATTAGAGTGTAACCATCCTAATAAAACAAGCTTTGAGACAGCCAGAATGTAATATATGAGCAAGTAAACAAATATTTGACTGCCTGAGTGTCGCATCTCACTGGGTGTCATTCCAAAAAAAAAAAAAAAAAATCCATCTCAGCCATTGGCACTTGCTTGCAAAAACAAGCTTCACTTTACATCCTTGCTTTTATAAAAATCTCATAGCAGATTCCCTAATATCAAAATTTAAAGATAAATAAGTACATGGCTTACTTATTTTCTACAGTTTTTCAGTTTTATCATCATGGTTAAGAGAGCTTATAAGAGATGTGCAAAAGGGCAAATTCATAGATAAGCCATATTCTGCTCACTGTCTAAACTTACACATGATTTTCTGAAGACTATGGCATTTGCCAACATTTCATAAAATCTATACCTGTTTTAGAACCATTAACTTAAAAGGGGAAAGGCACTGGCAGGATACGCTGGGCCAAGGTCTCCCTGCATAAGCACTGATCTTGTGTCTTCACGATGCTATGCAACATCATGATGCAACAATGTTGCATCAGCCCATAGAGGAGTCAAAGAAAAAGAACCAAATGGCACAGGAATTAAAAGCATCCGCCCAAATAGCCATAAAAACAGGCATTCAAACATCTCCTTATCACAGAGAATCTCAATGAAAATTTAACTATGTGATTTGTGCTACTTCTATTGTAAACCTGGTGACTCCTTTCAACATATTTTTGAAACAAATCCTGTACAACCAGTTACTTAGTATAGTAGACCATTACATCAGGAACATTTTAAAAGTTAAATTCTTCCTGCCTACTAAGCATGAGTTGCCAGATTTGACAAAGAGAGGGATCTCACAGAACATGGGGGTTTGGGTACGGAATTCTCTTTCTTGGTCATGAAGCCATGGCATGGCTGCTTGTTCACCCCACTCTAATCAGAGCAAGGGAAGGCTAGTGTATGTGCATAGCAGCAGATACATTGGCCTGCTTCACTCTGACCCCCAAAGGAGGGCAGAACTCTGGCACAGGTTTCCCAAATCCTCCCCAACACAACAGAAACGCACCAGTTCAAGTGTCTCTAGGGTCTTTCACAGCCATGGATTAGTCCATCAATACCTGTATGCAAAAGACAGATGGGGATAGGTTTGATCCTCAAGGCTGCTTTTCACTGAAACATTGTTTTCTTCCTTAGTTACATCCTGAATGTTCAGGTTCACTCAGGGCCGCCCAGAGGGGGGGGCAAGTGGGGCAATTTGCCCCATACCCCCACGAGAATATAGTATTCTATAGTATTGCAACTTTTTTTATGGAAAGGGCCCCTGAAATTGCTTTGCCCCAGGCCCCCTGAATCCTCTGGGCGGCCCTGGGTTCACTATTCACTTTGGGACAAATTCTTCCCTCAATAGAATGTGATACAATGCGAACATCTCCCACTGAAGCCAAAGAGGTTGCACACAGGTGAGCAGAATTTGCACTTATGCCTACCATCATCCATTCTAGTCGTTCGTGTTAATCATAGCTTGTGTATTAACGTGTTTTGTAGTAATATAATTCATGCAGTTTGTATTGTTATTCAAGAATTAAGAGCTAATCATATGTAAAATTAGGCCATTTAAGAAATAACTGCCAAGTCAATTAAAATTAGAGTTGTATGTGAACCATAGGATGCTGGCAATAGCATCAGTGAATTAGGAAAGCTTTGCAAGCCTAGAAGGCTTAGGTATGGAGGCTAATACTCCTAAACTGTCCAAAATCCTCTGTTTTTTAAATAATTGGGAAGTTTTTGCTATTTGGGGGCTAGAGAGGGAAGCTCCTGAGCGGCATACCCCAAGTGGTTAAAATTTACAGTTATCTTGTGATAAACTATTCCATAGAGCTTTATTCTGTATTTGAAGTCCCTTGTTGCCTAAGAGGTAATTATAATACAAAGTACAAGAAAGTACACAATGCCTTTTCTAAGCTTCTGAATACAATCACTGAAGTATGCCAATAGCAAAACACATTTAACCTGAAGAGGGCTGCTTGTTCTCCACTCCCTTCATATTTATCAGGCTGTATCTACCTCATTCTCTGTCTGTACAACATCTATATTGAAGTGACAATGCTATTTTTAACTAAGCTCAGTGTGGATATTTTCCTATAATTCAGAGCTTCAAGTCAATCATATGGTAAATTAAACTAGAATAGAATCAATTGATCCAGAAATGATCAGGTTACAGTGAGCCATATCAGTCTCACCAAATTATTGTGTTGTTCATGTTCAAGCATCAGTAGACTTTACTGTACGTTTCTAGTTATTTGACTGTTGGATCAGAACGGAAACTTTGTTGGCCCTTTTTATGGACAAACAGCATAAAACTGAGCCAGTTCATCCATATGATGATTTTTTTGTAATTTTGGGGTTAACAACTCTCTACCCATAAATTATGTAATGAGTTGCCACAAACATCCACATCCTACATTCACAACTGACCAAATGCACAGGCAGTATTTCTGAATGAAAAGTTGCTCAACAAATGAAAAACACAATTATAAACATTTCCTAAGGTATGGAAAGCCTAAGGAAGTCTAGAAGCAAAGTCCCATATCCCATTCAAGCCAATGTAAATTTTGTTAGACCACGGACTGCAGATTTGGCTTTGTTTTTTTGATCCTGTGTTTCATACAAACTATCAGGAATACATGAGGAACATTAAAGCCATCGAATCCCTTTGAAAGGAGAGAACACAACTTAGAGTAAGGGAGCGTGGGGAGGAGAGAGCGAATATTGAAAATGAAAGAGGAAGAGATACCCAAGTTATTCAAGAAAAAGAAAGGTGAAGTTAAGGAAGGCAAAGAAGGAGGAACAAATGCAAGAGAGATCTAATAAGTTAGATTTAAAAAATAATATTAGACAGCTGAATCTCAAAATATTACAATAAAATTCTTGTAACATAGAGTATATGGTAGACAGAACACCCTAAGCACACATGGTGCTGTAGAATTAGTACTGTATGCTGTGCCAGAAAAATAAGTATGCCAGAAGATCTTAAGTAGTACAAGCAGATTCTGAATGGAGGATGGGGAAGGAGAAATTTCCCTTCTACTGAAGGAGTTTATTTCCTTCCCTCCCCCTGCTTTCTGTTATTAAACCAACCTTGATAGGCATGAGTTTTGTCACTGGTTCATAGATACATGTTAAGAGCAATTTATTTTGTTGTTTGGAATATACCAGATTGCACCAAATAGCAGTAGGTGTTAAAAAAAATAATAATTCCCCCACAAATTAATGCAGCCAATTTTTCAGAAGTTTTCTGGGTGCTCAGCTTGAGATACCTCATGCCTGAAAAATCATGCCTAAAGTATTACAAATTGGGCACCAAAAATTAAGGCACACAAGATTAGCGATCCACTTAAAATTCTGGCCTTGGTATTTTCTGAGGTGCTGAAAAATTTACTATCTAGGTTGCTTGAACTTGTCAGTCAAGCAATATGTATCCCAAGAAACATTCAGTAAATAGCAACTGAAACATACTCAAGTGGTCCATTGTATACACTACTCTAAAGGCAGCAAAAATAAATAAATAAAACTGACATTAAGAAAATAGCTAAGTTTGTGTAAGAAATCTCAGAAATAACAATGGCAGCATATTGTTAAAATTCAGAACTATTTCAGGCCACAACAAAGGCTTTTCAGCATTTAGGAATCAATGGAAATTTGTGGTTTTAAACATATACATAAAACATAAAACATATAGATAGGAGACTATATTTGAATTCTTCATTTAATGAAATTATTAATAGATGAGGGTGTAGGCCTCTTCATAGCCTAGCTAATTCCTATTATCATTGAAGGACCCAATCCTGCAACCCTCACTCAGGATCAAATCCACTCAGGCAGTACCCAGCCTGAATAGCGGTCTATTCCTGAGACAACAGATAATTCCTGAGAGGGCATGAAGGACTGAAGGCCACAATACCCACCATAGCCATTACACATGCTCTGTGAGGGTTGTGAGGAAGGTAAGAGTAGCTTGCACCAGTGAATCCTCTGGCTTTGCACTGAATTCCATGAGCTACACCGCATTCCTTTTGTACGACCCTTCTGCAATCATGCCCTCCCTTGTAAAGCTGATCTGCTTTGGTTTTGCTGCCAGGGAGACACTGGAGGCACAGAGGAGCAGGGGGCAAGATTTGCTTCTCCATCTTTACTGGCATTCAATTAGACTTGTCCGGGTAAGACATTTATGTGAAATTCTCAGAAAGATCACACAGCTCAAACAGCCAGGCCACAGGCCAAGCCACATATGAGAGAGGATGGGGGAATACTCACAAAGATGTAATAGAATTTTAAGCTATCACCGTCCACTAAGGCTATGGCTACACTACCTCAGTGAGTTGACCTAAATTATGCATCTCCAGCTAATAATGTAGCTGAAGTCGACGTAGCTTAAGTTGACTTACTGCAGTGTCTACACTGCGCTAGGTAAACAGGAGACACTCTCCTGTCGACTTACCTTACTCCTCTTGTTCTGGGTGGAGTACCGGGGTCAACTAGAGAGCACTTTGCCGTTGATTTAGTGGGTCTTCACCATAGAACATACCACCAGTTTGGGGTTTATGCCCTGTTCCTTGACAATCTGCCCTGAAGTTGGCACTAATGCTTGTGAGCTACTCTAGACAGCTTGACAGTCTTCATTCGTGTTTTGCACAGCACCCAGCCCATCATCAGTGCTCAGCAAATAAAACAACAAAAAATAGCAACAGATGCCAAGATGAATGATCAAAATGAAACTTTAACAATTACCCTTCAGTCCCAATGATACAGGAAATGACATGGCAACACATGACAGTGCTCAAATGTAGTAAGATTTTCTTTTCAGACCTGAAACAGGTCTGGTTTCTCCCTCATGAGAAACCCAAGTAGGAGACCTGTGAATTATGAAGGTCCTTCCTTTATAATACATTTTTAAAATGTAATCATCCTTCACAGGTGAGATATTCTGTTTATTCTATGGGGATCCATTTAAGTTTAAATTAAACTCTTCAAATGGTTTTGATAATTACTGCAATAAGGACACAACAGGGAAAAGAGCTGGAGAGAACATCCTTCTCTTAATACTTAATAATGTTAGATGAATGGCTGATAGAAATATTTCCAATAAATGAAAATCACTGAATTAAAATTTTCACCTAACATTGGTATATTTTTGTGTGGAAAGAAGTAGTGCTTATCTGCCAATCTGCAGTTTGCTTTTTTGATATCTTTATTATGACTGGATGCCAAAGGCAAATAAAAGACGTAGGCCTAAATTTTCAAAAGCTAACAAGGATTTGGGGTGCCCATTTTGAGACACCTTATAGAGGTAGGACTCTCAGAAAGTGCAGAGTGCCCACCATTTGAAAATCAGGCCCCTTAAAAGTGTCTCAAATATTGAGGCTCCCAAAATGATTAGTCATTAGAAAACTTAAGCCACAGGTCCTGCCACACAGAGTTACAATCTAAACAGAAATATGATACAACAAGTAAAGGCAAAAGCCAAGGAAGAGAGGTTAAAAGCACATGCAGATCTGGGCCCTTCTCTGGTTTTCTTGACCCCAACCTCAGGCCTCGTCCACAGACCAAAAGGGAAACCGTAGCCAAATAGCTGTCCATCAAAAACTTGTGAAAGGAAGGTTGTTTAATTTGTTCTCCTATAGTCTGTCTATACTAGAAAATGTCATACTTGCTCAACAGCAGTGCACAGCAGTTCTGCAGTTACCAGTGGTGGAAAAATTGAGCCTAGACAGCTGCAGCTACACCATTGCTGAAAAATAGGTCTGAAATTTCCTAGTGTCTTTGTGCTTGAGGACATAGGAGTGACATAATCTGTCACTATAGACAATCTCTTTAAGAGAAGTCCACAAGTGAAACAGGAGATGTGGCAGTCCAGGAAAAAGGAGAGCTAGCAGAGCCATGTGAGGAAGCTTACACATCACCTACTCACAATATGGCTGGCTGCAGCCAGTGCTAATAGTACCTCACGTTCAAAGAAAATACCATGTCATCTCACTCATTGTCCAAGCTAAACCATGGTAAACTTTTAGTTGCTCTAAATCCTATGTAAGGAATAGGATCATTCCCCCTCTGCCATCCTGCACAGAAAACAGTCCCCTTTCTGTGGCAGTGTCCCCCCAAAAGGCCTTCTCATACATCTGGGGATTCATGCAGTATGAGAGGGCAGGGACTGGGCAGGATGGGGAAGAGACAGCAGACCAAGAGGGACTTACCTCACCTCCCCCTTTAATGGCCCTGGGGAGATTACTAAGACAAGATAATACAGCTTCAGGCTTCCCTGCCTTTCCTGTAAAGCATCCTCTGCAGTGAAGATCTCCCATTAAAGCCAAAGAGTTCCTGCTAGCACAACTCGAATGGCGTCAAGCTGAAAAGGATCACATGGTTTGAGCATTGGCCTGCTAAACTCAGGATTGTGAGTTCAATCCTTGAGGGGGCCACTTAGGAATCTGGGGCAAAATCAGTACTTGGTTCTGCTAGTGAAGGCAGGGGGCTGGATTTGATGACCTTTCAAGGTCCCTTCCAGTTGTAGAAGATAGGACATCTCCATTAACATGCAGAGACACCAGCGTCTTTGTGGATGGGCCTGGCTTCCTGCTGGTCCCGGGGCATTTTCAGGGTTTATGAACAGGCTATGTGGCCTACTTTGCAGTCGGAGACCCTTCCCTCAAAATAAATATAACTAAATAAGTAAAATAATGGATCTCTCCCCCCTCCCCCCCGAGTTCACTCCTGCAATAGTCTTTGCTCTGACATCTATTAGCAAAAGCTGTCAGAATACAAGCCAGCTCGCAGGAAGCTATGAGGAGGAGTTGAACTGAATCTTATCAAGTCAGAAGCCTAAGGCAAGAGATGATACAAAGGATGAAGAATCTGAGACACTGCTTTGCTAGAGGATCTGATTGTGGCATGGGGCTGCTGGAAATCGAGGGCCCTATGCAATCTGCATAGGGGTCATAGGCTTAAGGTCACTACTGTATGCAATTAAGCAATAAGACGCTTGTTATTTGGCTGGTTGAATACTTTGTAATTAAGGGCCGGTTCCAAAGCCTATTTAAGTCAATAGCCATCTTTCCATTGACTTCAAAGGGGCTTTTGATCAGGCCCTTGCTACTGAGTAGGCCACCGCTCTCCCCGTGTTATAACTAAGTTAGCAGCTGCTATCAGGAGGCACTCAAGCTGACAGTCCCATGGTTTAACCATGATAGGGTTGGTGGCAGGATATTTTCATTTAAGCACACTGAACTCTTCTTGTAACAAAGCCAGAATCTGCTGATCTTCAGGGCATGCTGTACAGGTCATCTATTTACCTAGGTTTTTGGAAGGGGGAGGGGGAGGATTTCAGGGACGGGATACTACTGATATTCCTATTGGGTTAACTGGTTAAGGACTAGGTCTGAATTTGTATTGATTTATTTAGGGTAATATTAAATCTGTTTTTCTTATGGGTGTGTACAACTTATATAGTGGCACATTTTAAAAATAAAACCATAGGCAGAAATTGCAAGCTTTTTGTTACATGCATTATACATCATTTGGATACTGACTCTATTCTTAGACACTATTCTCCAATAGAGCAGTTACACTGTACTTTGACAAGCATGTATTTTGGCACATGTTCATTTTGAAAATGCATATTGTTTGGCTGAACCGTAACTCCTCACTGAAAGACACTGTGGAAATCCCTCTTATTTCATGGATCATTGACCCAATGTGTAAATCCTTTTTAGCTTGCAGACCATTGACCAGATAAACCGTAAGGGCTCCAAAGGAAAAGAGCCTTTCTGGTCTGTTGATCAAATCCAGCAGCTGCGCATGAACTCCAAAAACACGTGCAAAAAATCCCTTTGAAATCAAGGCCCTGATCCTGCAAATACTTATGCACATAACTTTATGCACATGAGTAGTCCCAGTGAGAGACAAAATACATATTTACCCAAGTACACCCTAGAACTACTCATTGGGACCACTCATGTGTAAAGTTACTGGCTTGCCTAAGTGTTTGGAGAATCAGGACATAAATATACATGTACAAATAATCTCATTTAGAACCATTCTGGCTTTTTCACATTTTCCCTCAAAAGAAATTAATATTACTGACTTTATACCCAGTATTTATTTTTTCCTATGTTACAAGTAAACAAGATGGCAAAACATGCATCTACACCTCCTAACTTTTTTTATTATTATTAAACTTTCCACAATCTGGGAACTTTAAAAATAGCCAGTTGGATTTCTCCGCTTCCCCCCACACACACACGCACGCACACAAATGCTACAATTAGCTAAAAAAATTCTGAAGATCTGTAGCCTTTTTGGCCAAATGTACAGCTAAGATGCAAGCCCCTGAAAACGCATTTGTCTAGAACATACTGTTCAATAATATTTTTTCCTTAACAAAATATTTTGTTAGATAACATTTTTTTCTTTAATTTCATGCCTGAATCGAATATATATACAAATTCAAACTACAGAAACACAAATGTTATCTTCTACGGTGGTGGCACACTGTTATTCTCCAGATCACCCTAACATGAGGTTACTATTATCAATTGTGAAAGCCCAACAGGTGGGTCACATGAAAGGTCACATTAATTTTGTTCACAGGGCCAGACACAAGGTTTTCATCATCCTTAATAAAAACAGAAGCAAGTAATAAAAATATATCATTGCAATAGCATATCTCTCCATTCATATGCAATAACCTCATACATTAGATCCTACCATTTCAAAATACTGCTTCTGGCTCCAGTAACATGATTATTTTTGTGGTTGCTTCTTATAAAAATAATACTATAAATCATGGCTTGACTTAAAAATTTCTACACTGTTCTTTTGAACTGTATTTTAAAATGTTGATCCAGACAAACCTCCTAAAAGCATGCATGCACTTAGACATCTTAAGTACTTTAAATGGTCAATAAGGTGGCAAAGATATTTAGTAATTCCTGTCATTAGTGTAATAGCAAATCATGATGGCCTAGAAGCAGTTAGGCACCCTGGTCAAATCCTGATGCTAAGCTAAAGTAGAGGCATAATTCAGCCATGGTGTCAAACAGTCAGAAAATATTAAATCCTGGCACAATAATCTGAAAGAGAAACCAGTTCAACCGCTCCCTGTTAAGTGTGAGCTATATACTGTGCCCTAGCTTGAACAATAGGGTTTTATGGTTTCCACTCAAGTGTGCATATGATATTTTTATTCTAGTGAATCCAATATTTTATTTTTGTCATATATAATTCCCCTGCGTATATCATCCTACTTAAAATACAGTTCCTATACAGTTTAATGTTAAAGAAGGCCAACATTTACAAGCGTTCTATAGTGTTCAATTTTGTGTTTTTCATTCGGCCTTGTTTTAATACTCTGGGCAGATTTTTAGTTAAGATTCCATATGTATATGGAATATAAAATTTTCAACATTTTAAGCTGAATGTAGTTTTTGTTTAAGTTGTAGTTTAATTTTATTTTTAAATGGTGTCCAATGATTTCAAAAGATGAAGGATAAACTGAGAAATGGCTCATGCCTTTTCCCTAGTCTTCTCTGACAAGATGATGCCACTAGACCAAGGGTTCCCAAACTTTACTTATTGAGTACCCCTTCCAGATCTACCAGCTGCCCTACCCGTCTCCTCACTGATACTTTGTGTGTTCTTCTTAACACTACCAGTCTTTAGCTATCAGTCCATATTTCCATAAACCTATACATACAGATATAATTATAGTGTGATGTACACAGCTGGAAAAAACAAAACCCTAAGTTGTGAGCTCAGTTAGACTGGACAATGCTGAGCAACTGAACCTGAGCTGTACAGTGATAGGAGGTGAAGGCTTTGTACATCTGTGTATCTGTATTCTCATTGGTACATCTTGAAGTAAATTTACTAACATGTTTTATATAACCAATTCCCACAGAGTTTTTAAGCTTCATCTGAGTAGCCTATTATGAAAATGCAATAAATAAAATAATTAATATATAAAAATCCACCATTTCACAATTTCTCCCACATACCGCCCAGAGATGTCTCGTGTACCCCTAAGGTATGTCTACTACAGTGTGGTAACCTCAGCCCTAGACCTACCTTTCTCACAACCTGAAGCCTGACCTCAGGACCAACATTTCTAGATACCATCTAGCAAACTGAAAGGTAAGCTAAAACAAAAACTGAAAGGTAAGCTAAAACAAAATTACATTTGCCTAAAACATTATTTTCCAATATAACATAGTACTTAAAAAAAAATCAGTGTTTGAAGTCCAGTGCTTTTCCCATTGAGTCCAGAACAACAAACCAAAGTCCAGGAGTGTTCTAGAAAGCAGTAACTTGTTATCAGAAAGCAACAAACGAAGGGAAACACAGGAAATGTACAGTCAACCATAGCTACTCATCATTCTCTCATCTACCTGTGGAAAGCTGCTCCTGGGGTATGTTCCATCTATTTGCCCACTGCCATGCTGGTAGCCACGTCTGGCCCTGGATTTTACTCCACTACATGCCCTGGTTCAGCAACATTGCCACCACTTTTGGACTGTAAATGTCTTTTCATTGCCACCACTAGTGTGGTTATGACAGGATTTTTGGGTGTGCTTCCACAGCAAGTTTTATTGAAAATCCTACTACTGATTTGACAAGTGTAAAACTGAATCTTTGTGGCAGTTTACACCTTGTCACTCCCACTTAGGGTGACCAGATGTCCCGATTTTATAGGGACAGTCCCAATTTTTGGGTCTTTTTCTTATATAGGCACCTATTACCCCCCACCCCGTCCCGATTTTTCACATTTGCTGTCTGGTCACCCTACTCCCACCCCCCTCCTCTTGACATGCTGTGATCATAAATCCCTAACACACACACACACACACACACACACACACACACACACAGGTAAGTCAATTTCAATGTTGGATGAGACAAGGTTAGGAAATTCTTGTGCATTTTAAGTCAGGGAAAATTCTTTTTGGTAATATCTGATACATACACTTATACTATGTGGTATTCTCCTGTTTACAGGGTATGCCAAAACCTTTATCTAGGTTAAACTAAGTGTTAAACTAAAAGTAGTGGCATGTAAATATTTTTGACATGAAAAACTTCTTGAAAGCAGGGTTTGACCACACAGAATGTGTTTTATTCTCTCTATGTTTAGGCAAAAAAACTCCAGAGTTGCGTGGAATTATTCTAATCAATTTAGTTAACCAAATTTGTAGTTCACATTTTTCTTACATTTCAACAAATTGCTCTTTTCCCTTCCATCTCTCCCCATATTTGCTAGAGTCAATTTCCAAAAAGGGGAGGGGGGAACCACAGGAAACACCTCAAATTGTCTCTAACACTGTAAACTTTAGAATAAATTAGTATCTGTTGACAAATTACAAAGGAACCAGAGAGATTACAAGGTAAAAAGGACTACCACCACCCATATCTCATGAAGCATAATGCAGATTGAGCCTAAACCAAAACAGAAAAATAAGTGGTATGTAGCTAACATTTTGCAGACAAAGCCTAATGTAAAATCTAAAAGTGTTGGAGGCAAATTCTTAGTGCCAATAATTTGCTGTATATGATTTACAAAGGTCAGGCTCACTTATGGAAAATCTTTTGAAAGATTTATAATATTCACAATTCAGCTTCCTCTACAGGTTTTAGATTATAAACCAACTAGTTGAACCAAAGTTTCCTCAATGGTCATATCAAGGCCTCAGCTACACTACAGTTAAAATCTGGGACTATGGCTACAACATGGTTCTATTAGATAGTTACACTTTCATCCATATGCAATGGAACCATGTGTGTTTCTAGATCCCTAGATTTGGTTGTAAATTGTAGTGTAGACTGAATTATAGACCCTAGCTATTTTAGAATCAGAACCACAGTGGCTGTTTCTAAACATGACTGGCTAACATTTCCAAATGTGAGTGCCTAAAGTTTAGCTCCTAAATCTATATTTAGACAACTAAATAAAAGTAACCTGATTTTGAGAGATGCTGAGCAACCCAAGCTCCCATTGGAGTCAATGAGAGCTGTAGATGCTTAGCACCTCTGAAAATCAGGCCATTTCTATTGAGGGGGTCTAAAAATGGATTTAGGAAAAAAATTTAGGCACTCAAGTTTGCAAGTTTCATCAGATTATTGCTGACAGGGTTAGAGCACCATGTCCCTGGCCACCATGGGCTGCATTTGTTTTGCTTTTCCTGAGAACCGTATTTATCAAACCATGCCGTAGATAAACTGCTTTCTGCGTGCCTCCCCCAGTGATTTCCCACACGCACTTACACTGGTGTTTACACACTGTTGGAATTAGCACAGTGCAAATTGGGTTTTTGAAGGATCAGCTTTGAAGCAAATCAGTGTCTAACATTAAACCTATTTTATTTTCTTCAGCACTGTATACTATTCCTTCTAAGGATGAAGACAACATCTCTTCAAGAATGTACTGAAGCGGACTAACAGGACATATGCGACATCATTATTTAATTCTGAAAACAGAACCATTTATGGACTGATGTAGTTTTGCATTTTCATGTGTGTCTGCATTTGAGTGTATTTGGAGAATGGCAGGTAGAATGGCTATTTTAGTAAGAGCACATGACTTCCCATCTACAAATGGAACTGGTAGTATGGACTACTAATCCAAACAAGCCATGAAGGATTTACTAGAGACAGCCTTTCATCTTAAAGTGTTTTCCTTTGCCTAAGAAATCATTCTGTGCTATCTCATTTTTCTGTGCTTGTTGCGAAGGACAGAGAATTAGAGAATGACTCAAATTAGGGACTGGAGGAAGTGAAAGTATGTCTCTGGCTCAAGCACTGAACCTATTATGGAGGATTAGTACCAGTTTGATAACTCTGTTTCTCTCTGTTCAACCATAGAGACCCTCACAAAAACTGTAGTCATGAGACATTGCTTTGCATTACTTATGGTGGGGGTCTGTGGAGATTCTGGGACAGCAGGGTCTGGGACGACTTTTGAAGGCAATGCACTGAACTCTTTTCTGAATACTGATCAATTTAGGGGCAGCACTTACATACCTCTAAAATACATTGTGTCCAGTCCTTCTTAGTTACAAGGTGGGTGACCATGATACAAAGCCTTGAGGGTAGGAAGATTAACATTAGGGAAATGGAGGTCTGAATGCTAATGAGAATACAGCAGTCATTTACAAACAATTAGAATAACAAACACCTGAGGCATGATTTATTTTTTTTCTTTTAATTTCATGTGGGTCAGATTAGTCACCAGTTTCTCTCTATTTATTTGTGACTTGTAAATTTTATTAATTCAGGTAAAGTATCTACTGACAGAGGAAGTTTCATGCTTAGGTAAGTATGAGAATTCTATTACTTCCTTCATATGTTAAAAAGTGGGGGAGGAAAAGCCTTTGTACCTACCAAAAGTGTGCTGTTGTAATCTTAAATCAGTTGTTCTGCACGTACGGATATAATGACAGGAAAAAAAAGTAATTATAATTAGGTGTCTATTTTGATTTTTCTCTTCATGGTATCCGTACTGAATGTCATTTGATTTTAACAAACTATAAAGTCATTTTCAAGCAGAGACTGCATATGCTTGCAGTGACAAGTTTACTTCAATGAAATTTTCATATGCAACCATTTAAACAGCCAAAAACAAAAGTCATATTTTCAACCTAACATTTTTTTAAAAACCAACCCCTTAACACAATACGTTGACTGTCTAAATGACAATCCAAACTCAAATTCACAAGCCAAAGCTAAAAATTCATGATCTCAAAAAAGTATAAAAAGTCATTTTGGGGAGGGCAGGAGGAGAAATCCCTAAAAAGAAAAATTCAAATATACCCAAACAAACAGTTATTGATGCTCCACATATCTATTAAGGCCCCAGTCTTGCAACTGGAGCTGTGTAGGAGATGTTGGAGCCCAAGAGGAGTACCACTTGACTTCAGTAGGGCTCCACATGGGCATAAGAATCCACAACATGTGTAAGGGCCCACCCACAAGAATAAGATTTCAGGATCAGGCTCTTCATTTTTTGGCATGTATATTTAGTGAAACTAAATTACTACTAATTAAGGATCCCCATCTCCAACCCTTAATCACCCAGGAAGTCTCACTGACCTTAGTTTGATTTGATATCAATAGGACTACTCAGAGTATATCTTTGCTAGGGAAAAAAGTGTGTTCTTATCACGTGTTAGCTAATATATGACAAATAACATGAGGTAAAATCCTTGTGAAGACAAGGCACTTTGTTGTTTTCTCACAAGTAAAGAGTAGGGGGGAGCCTAGGGTTTATCTTAATCTGTTAACTCACATTAATATTAGCTAACACAGTCAGAATGCATCAACACACCTTTTTTCCCCCAGAAAAGATAAGGCCAAGGGTAGCAGAATCTAGTGCAATGACACTAGATATTATCTAAGGTAACAAAAATTACGTTTGAGGGTTTTTCCACCCAGAGGACATGAGCTTTAAAATTTCGGTGGGCAGTTTAGAACAAATAGAGAAATTAAGGATAATGTAAGGAGAAAATTTCAATTTGCAAGCTTCTTCATACAAGGGACACCCCGATTAAAGAAATGTAATTGCCATCAGATATTTCTACATAGCTAGAGGAAACTCTGAACAAATGTATTTAAAGGGCACATTCAAATGTACCAACTTAGAAAAAAAAGTCATTCTAGGCAGCTTCGATAGGAATTCAATGTGATTCCTCTTTGTGGGATTTGTGTCTTAGTTTGTAAAGAAAATAAATCAAAACTGTAGCATATTTTTTTAAAGATAACTTCTAAGAGTTATGTGTGATTTTTCTTATTATTATTATTATTGAGGACTTATCACTAAAGGAATAATTTAGGCAGGTTTAAGGGAAAATAATAATGTGATGCAATTATGAGAGGGAAAAATTAAATTAAATATTAGGAAAAAATTTAATGACAGTGAAGTCTATTAGACTACTATGGAATATTCTCCCAAGGGAAGTGATGAAAGCCCCATCATGACACGGGACATTTAAAACTATACGGTACAAGACATTAAAAATCTATTAGAGGGAACTATCCTGCATGGGCAGAGATGATCCTAATAAGTTTTTACATGCTTCGGGCCCCAATTCTGCAAACACTTATGCACAAGCTTAAAACTTTAATCATGTGAGTAGTCCATGTGAGTAGTCCAGATAAGCGATAATACAGATAATAATTTTGTACTTCTTATAGAATTACACCATTTTTAATAATTCCCCCTTGTCACAATGAGGTGGTTAGGCGGGCGATTCTTTTTTGCTGGTATAAAGATAATATCTTATTCCACAGTAGGTACAAATTACTTTCAGTTGTGTAGAAAGAAAGTACAGCCATGTCCCATCCACACCAGGTTTTCCTCTATGTATACCAGGAATTCAGCTAGACCCTTTTCCAAACTAGGAACTTCCACAGCCAGAATGGAGCTTCTTGAGTTGTCCAAAACAGGATTGAACACCTCTCCCTATATTTCTACACTACAGCTAAGCAAGGCCCCAGATCACCACAGTTATGCCACAGAGACATGGCTCCATATATAATTATGCCTTCCTCATGAAAACTTGGAAGTTAAAGAGCTTCTTCTGCAAGTCCAAACCAAAAATATCAATTCCATTATTGCGTGAATAGGCATCATTCACCCAGAGTGGACCTGGAAGCTCAGCTACAAAAGTTGCATGGTTTATCAAAAACAAACAACCCTACGCCCAATATCTGATGCAGGCCTGTTTCCACTGCCTTGCTGTTTGACCTGCTCCCTTCTTTTATTGAGCTAGGTCAGTTTTTAATCATCTCCTGAACCCTTTCTTATAATATACAATGCCAACACAGCTCTTCAGGATGCCATTAGAGCATCTTTAAGCACTGAAGCAGTAGAAACTTGTCATGAGCTACAGAAGCCCCATTAACTGAAAAGGTCAAGGTCACTGGCAGCCTCTTCTTTCTTTAGTGATAGCTGTTCAGAAATCTGGCATCACCTTCATTTAAAACGGTCTCCAAACCAAATGAACCAGTTCCTTGGTGCCATGCCACATTCTTTTCTAAGAAGAGTCTCAAAGAGCCATCAGCATCAGAATAAACAGCAGGACAAGGAGGAAGGCTTAGATGTGAAACTGATGCACTGGATTGGGCAGTTTCCCTCCTTGTAGCAAGTATCCACTTAGATCTCCTGAGCTTTTCAGAATAGAAATACTGTAAACTACAGACTACATTTTTCTATAAAGGGTCTCATCCCCACCAACCCCTGACAGTGGCTTACCTCACCAGTGTTTTTTTTCTCCTTCACCACCACATGGCCTAGTTTAACAAAGAAAATGAGGCAGTGGTGGGTAGCTGTCATGGTAATGTACTTCTTCTCTTTATCCCTAAGAGAATGGTGTCTATCTTTGTCCAAGAGGCAAAGCAATAAGACCTAACCGTAACCTACTTTTGCTCTCTAGTTTTTCACATGGGGCACCAATTAAAATATGGAATCCATCAGTTATGTAGCAGCTTTTCTCTTTCCGTGTTAAAAACAAACCCCCATCTTACATTGCCTAAAAACTGAAGTGAATCTGTGAAAAAAAATAGTTTTTAATATCAGAAAGCATTTTAATTGTAGTAAAATGAACAATACTGAAATTGTTTGAAGATGGAATTAAATTTAATGAAATTCACAAACAACCCCTTTTAGAAAGTAACAACAATTTTTGAACATTAAAGAGAAGCTCATTATATCAAGACAACTCCAATGTAAAAGGCAGCCTGACTTCAATCGCTGCATATCTGCATGTTAATGAACGTGCTGTGTGCAGCAGGGACTGAGCAGAGTAAGTAATGGGAAGACTGTCTTAAAGCATACAGTACACTATGAAAAAAAAAAACACGCCACCTTTAATCAATGAAACACCTTTTCACTGGTACCTTAATAGCAACTGAAATGATTTCAAACGTAACACAAAAGGAAGATGATACTTAGTAAAGGTTTCTTTAAGACATAACATTTCTTGCACATTCTTTCAGCGTTCACATGCTGTCAGCATCACTGTGGCAAAGACTTTCAAGTTTCAGCAGACAGATACCGCCTAGTACAAAGTCTTTGTCATAATAATTTCATTGCAGCCCCCTGATCAAACATCTAGACAAATCTGAGACTGAAAAGTGAGTGCTAACCAGTGACCTTTGATTAGAACCACAAGCACCAGTTTTAATAAAATGCCTCATTCATTGCTTTCCACTGCCAACAAGGAAGGTGTGTTAGAGCCTGAAAAATGTAGTCAATATACCATTTACACTTACATATAATGATTCCTATTATTCACAGCTGAAATTTGGATTGTAGCAAGTGAAACACAGACATCTTAAAATAGCTAAATGAAAACACACAAACAACATTCTACCTTTAAAATAAATACAGGAGCCCGCCTCAGTCTCTCTGTTGCCTCCTGTTGCCTTTCATGTCTTGCTAATCATATTGTAATAGTCTCCTTTCCAAAACCTTCATTTACACAATGTTTGGTTTGTTACTATTTCTAAAAGTCTATGGACTGTTGGCAAAGCTCAGTTTTCAGGGCGTTTGAACTTGTACTTTACTTAACTAACAGTGCCCCATTCAAGTACACAGCTATAAAGCTCACTTATATTCAAGTCAAAGTTTGAAAATTCAGCTCATTTTCTTGAGCTGGACTTCACAATATTTTTTTAAACAGACTTGCAGACTTCATCAGTCGTTCAACACACTTTTATGCCTAATATGTCCAAGTTGCTGCTCTCTAGTGTGGTGGTTCAAAGAAATACAATTTAGAGTCAGTTTCGTGTATTCCTGCTTTGGCAAATCAAGCAAGGGGACAGAAAGGGGTCTTATCACATTTATTTCCCACTTGAAAAGAAAAAGTCTTAAGCAGGGTAATAAATATTCAAATGACTTTGCACCACTGAGCTACCATATCAAGCTAATGATCTGTAATCTGGAGCTCTATAAAAAGAAAGCTTACTGCCTGCCGTCACCTAGAGGTGTTGCCGTAAACACTGTGGGGGGATATTCTGCTCTCAGTGTGTGTGCCTGTAACTCCACTTAATGTTGTTTTCAAGATGAGAACATATAGCTGAGTCGCAAAACAGAAACAAGGATGAAACAAATGCAGAAAAATCCAGGAAATTAAAAGTTTCTGATGATTTCTGATACTTCTTTCTTCACTGTACTACCAAAAAGGGGTCTGCATTCAAGGCCTCCCATCCCGTGGAAGCAATTGGAAGTAGAGCGGGGGGGGGGGGGGGGGGGAGAAGGTCGGGAGGCGAGTCATACCTCTGGTGAGAGCCCTAGCTAGTTAACCAAGAACAATATTAGCAAACTCCAGAGAGATTCCTGGTCACCCGAGGATGTTGCTGCAATCTGGGATTCTGTGTGGCAGGACAAAGCTGCAGCTGCAAGAGGACTTGTGCTATGACTTGACACCCAAAGTAGCAATCAGCAGCAGTAGAAGTAAAACCGTAATAAATAGCAGATGCAATACACACAGTCCACAGTTTCACTTGAGTATGAATCAAATGCATGTCCACTAAAGGTACGCCAAGAAGTAATCAGCTTAATCTGCGGCAAGGGAGTCAGTTAGATATTGGGGGGCGGGGGAGGGGGAGGATTTCCAACTCTAAGGATAGCTAAGTGCTGGAATAGGTTACTGAAATCCCCATCATTGGAGGTTTTTAAGATCAGGTTCGACAAACTTCTATCAGGAATGGTATAGGTATACTTGTTCTTCAGCCCAGGGGGTCTAGACTCGACCTCTTGAGGTCCCTTCAAGACCTACATTTCTTATATTCTATGAACAGGCATGTGCTACATCAAAAACCATGTAGAAATGCAGACCTCCACCTCAAACTGGAGCAACAGGCCTAAAATATACACTCTGTACAATTACATTTTAACTGCAGGTGTATGCATACTTACTGCATTTTTAAAGTAATAATGCAGAATGTCAACTAATAAGTCATTCCTTACCTCCATTATGATATACTACATAAGAGAGAGAGTCTCTAACTTGAGCACAGGACTGGAAACTAGCCACATCTCCTGAATTCTATTCCTGGCTGTGACCCAGACCACGTCCGTGGGTTTGAGTAAATCTCAACCTCCCAACTTCAGTTTCCCAATTGGCAAAATGGGAATAATCATACTGAGTGGAAGATTATTTAAAGTGTGTACTAGAGGTTTTTCTATCTAGGTCCTCATATGACAATTATCACTGTAGAATATGAGTTTCCTCCCTACTGGTTAACAGTTTCTCTGTTCTGTAGGAAAATGCTTGTCATCAGAAGCCAGAGATCTCGCAGACAGCTAGGACCAATGCCATGGAGGGCTTCAAATATCAAGTCAGAGACTTGGAACTGGATAGCAAAAGCTGTGGACCAATTTGTGTACTTCACAATGCTTCACAGATTTGAAATTCTAGGTGTCCAGTCTGTACCAGACTGTTTCCCACCAACACCTTCCTCCTTTCACAGTTGCCGTTTGTCCAAGAACCATGACACAGCAATCTGCGCAGGCAGCGTGGTGGAAGATGGTGCATTGTTGCTAGAATTACTATAGCCATAGTCTGGGAATGGTTTATAATGCTTTTCTAATTCTTCTGGTCCTTGGCCTTTTGGTTGGGTAGCGCACTGGGACATGACTACCCCAAAATACTTATATGCTGTGGTGTCTGACAAAGCCAAGAAATTCTAACTTAAGTTTGACACTAAGTCATTAACTTATGCCTTGGTGCTTCTTACTTTCCTCCCACAACTGGGTAAACTAGGGATAGACTGTCCCATTGCAGATTTGAATTTCCTGGATTTTGTTGCTCACAGACAGACAAATAATGTTATTTAACCATATTTTAGGTATGAAATAGTATCAACAATCTGTGTTCCTGCCAGAGAACTGAACATTTGCCAAAAATCTACATATATATTTTTTTGATTTTTTTCATCTTCAGACTTGTAATGGACTTATCATACTTGCTGCTGTGTTACAAAGATAATCATATTTTTCGTTTCCTTTCTGTATACATTTGGCCTTTATGTGAATGCTGTCACCAAAAAAAAAAAAAAAAAGGGAACAAACCAGATTGGTAAGCACTAGACCTAAATTAAGTGGTAATATGGTTTATTTAGTGGCATACTTATCAAGTCAGTTCTACTGCTGTTTATTTAAATAGAAACTGAAAGATTAGCTACCCAGCAAACACCAGGCATTCTAAGCAGGAAATTGAAAGGATTCTAGGTTCTCCTATAATGAGAGAACTTTTGACATGTTCTCCTAAACAGTTTCCTGTTCTGAAGTATAATAACCACTCTAAACCTCAAGAAAAAAATATAACTAAGCTGGAAATATGAACATAAAAAGGCAAAATGTATCCAAAGATGGACACACTGCAGACATACTGGTGTGTATTATATACCCTGAATTTAACATAAAGCCCCTAGGTTCTGTGATTACAGGCTAAATGAAAGGATACCACTGAGCAGAATACCAAAATAGTCAAATGAGCTCCGTAAAGTATAAACAGATTTCTTAGAATTCCCCTCAAAACACGCCTTCAACAGACACTTTTAAATTCCCTGCACACAGAGTATATTGCCTTTTTATTTTCTTAAACTTTATCTTATTGAAGGATAACCCTACCTATAATCTCAGTTTTGTGATTACTAAAACTATTCAACAGCAAATGTTTTACAGATACAGTAGTTAACTAGATTTTTTCATCTATGTATTTGCAGTTATTTACATAAAACGCAATCAAAAAGTTAAGTAAACCTTAAAGTTGTACAAAAAAGTTCAAATAAACAAGTTGTCATAACATCTTGTTAAAGTCATTTGAAAAGCACCTAAATTTTGCAGGTTTAAGCTTTTCAGTAATCCTTTCCATTAAGTAGATATGCAGTGGACCTTCAAAATAGTCATATAATAATTTCACAAGCTGTAATCTTTGTGATGGAAACATTATAACTCTTAAAAGTCTGATTACTTTTAAGACTAATGATTCATACAATCAGACTGACTTAGAGATCCCAGATTCTCTGTCTTAAAAAATAGCCTTCAATCCACCTATCAGATGGAAGTTTAGATAGATGAGAATTACTACCAGTGATTCTTTTTAATTTTGCCCAATTGTGGAATTGTATCTGTATTTAAAAAATAAAAAACAAAAAATGCCATCCTCTGTGAGACACACACACACACACACAGAGTAACTGTCATGCTTTTCTTTCTGAATATAAGTGCTGTGAGTTGAGATTATAAAGCTAAAGTGACTTAGATACATTTTTATTCCACTGTTACCACCTGTCAGTAAATATTACCTGAGGGAAGTGCCACTATTCCAAAGGCTTCACACATCTGAACAGAAAGAGTTTAGTTTTCATCCTAAACTGGCTATTTCTGAATGTTCATCCACATAAAACTGGATTTTTATTTGCTGCAAAATGTGTTCTACAATACAGGAAAATCAAAGGAGAAGTCAGGCAATTTAATCTAAATAAAGAATAAACTAAAAACATTTGTGTATGATCAAAGCTACTGTACAGCACTAGCAGGGGTAACCAATTTTAGTCGATTAGCATATTATAAATAGCACATTATAGTATCCTACAAACTTGGAGCCTGATCCTGCAGCTTTTAATCAAGTAAACTGCACCACTGCAGTCAACAGATGGGCTTCATTGAGTAAGGCTGCAGAATCAAGCCCCATATTTGAGGATGTACCAAAAAAAAAAGTTCTGTCTGAGGAAAGAAAGCCTTTCTTTAGGTAGATTTTATGTCTCTGTGTGTGTATAAAATATATAGAACAATTCTTTTAAATACATGTCTTTTAACTATTTTATTTTCACACATATTGACTGATGCTGAGTAATACAAGAAATCTGTTCACATGGGTCAAATATTATTTTCAGTGCCACCTAAAGCCCTTATTTAATTATATTCATTTATGTCTCAAAAGGCAAAAATCAGTATTCTATATCTCGGAAGCAAATTGATGCTGGTATCTCATTTATGACTGAACCAGCACTGTTAAGCTTATTACTATTTGTTATTTGTTGGAAACTCTTTATTGTACATCTTTTTCCATTTTAATAGATGATTCACTTGCCTGATACGTATGGATCAAATGTCTTAGCAACTTAGTCAAAAATATTCAGACTTGCACTTCCAAAATTAATTTTGATATTTCCTGTTGCCAAATTTGCCTCATTAGAACATAATCGTAATTTTGTAGCAATGCTGATTTAACTACATAAAAATCTACGGGAACATTTTAGACCGCATATGTTCAGGAACGTATTTGTCTTGTGCAGAGCAGCTATATAATCAGTTTGTTTCAAGTTGCTATCATCGTCTCTTTAAGTCAAACAATAACTGGATTCAGAGAGTTTCCTAAAAACAACACTGCCTATAAACTTCCAATTCAAATATTTATAGTTTATCTTCATTCTGTGAGTTCTGCCTCTCATGTAAACCTTTAAATCACTACTATGATTCTACTAGCCATCTAAATTGCTTCCTCACCACTTTAAAAAAATATGTCTCTTGATCCTTTTAAGTAATTAGGCTATCAGCAAGAAATAAGTCAGACCATTACAATTATTGTTCATAGCTTAATTTATACCATACATTTCAGAGACTAAGCTAAGCGTTTTATTTCATAAAAGTCCTTTTTTACCCTTTTCTCAAAATATCTTTCAGAACAAGATCAGCTGCACAAAAGTGTTAACACGTGGCAAAATTTCTGGAGTTTCTGTAGAAATTAAAAGCAATAAAAATTGCTTTGGACAAAAAGGGACAAATAGGTCAGATCAAATAATCATTCCTGCATCTTTCTTTAACCACTAGCTGCATTTTATATGCAGTTTCCTATATCTCATATTAAATTCGATCATATATATTTAATTCCATTCTTAAAAATTTCAGCAGACAACTTCAGTGCTAACCTACAACTGCCCTGTCAGAAAATCTTTGATGTCACAGCATAATAGCTCCTGAAAGAACAGCACTAATACTTAATGTAACATGAAACCAGGGCCCTGCAGTGGGGCTGTCTGCTGTCAGGAACAAACAGTTTCACTGCTGTTCCCCAGAAGTGACAAGATTGAGAACGAGCAGGGCAGCACCTCCTCAATGCTACAGGAGACCTGTGCACCAGAGTCACTGGCAAATCCAATCCCATCATTTTAAATACACGATCCACAACTTAAACACACATACACACAAAATTAAAATACCCAGCATTGTGGCACTAACACATCAAAGATGTTTTCTCAAACTTCTATGAATACAAACATTTTAAAGTTACGATGTGTTAGGATTCTGCACTGCAAATGATAAAACAAACATCTTTATGTGGAATTTCCCAGATAACTAAATATGTTTATAATCAAAGATACTTGTTTCATCTAATACTTCTGAGTGGCAGATTCTTCTGGTGAATTAGCAATTTTGGTAGCCATTATATAAATGGAGATATCCTATCTCCTAGAACTGGAAGGGACCTTGAAAGATCATCAAGTCCAGCCCCCTGCCTTCACTAGCAGGGCCAAGTACTGATTTTTGCCCCAGATCCCTAAGTGGGGCCCTCAAGGATTGAACTCACAACCCTGGCCTTAGCAGGCCAATGCTCAAACCACTGAGCTATCCCTCAACTTCTTGTTATTCCACCACAAAACAAAATAGATTCAGGATATCATATGGATTATTACTGTTTTGTGCATCAAATTAAGTCCTGGTGCATGTCAAAACCCATCAATGTTTCACCAGCTTGCTAACATGTGTGATGCTCACTTCCAAGCAATGTGCTTACTACTGAGGAAGCACAATGCACAATAGATAGTAAGCATCTACAAGATCAGGCACTGTGATTTTATATGGGTTCAATCCCAATCGGTGCTGAGTGTCTCCTGCGAGGTTCCAACTTCAATAAGAGTGAAGGATTCTCAGCACTTTGTAGGAGGCCCCCAGCTCCTCATAGGATTGGACCCTATATTTCTCTAGCTTCAAGAATGAGCTCTATTATTTGACCTCTTTTCAAAATGCTTTTAAGTCTCCCATGTAACATTGCTCTTGGTCCCTACAAATTATTATGAACGAGAGTACCAACTCCCAAACAAATCAACTCCACTGCTGGATTTATTCTTTTTGGAAAGCTGACTGGTCTATTGTATACACCGGCAATAGAAATATTTTTTAAATTTTATAAAACCTGGCTTCTGTCTTACTTGTAAACATTGGATATATTACCCTTTCATTTGTAAAGCTTAATCCTACAACTTGTCAGGCTTAATAAATATCTAGAATAATAGTGAAAGTATAAAAAAAAAATCCCTTGTCATTAATAGTAAATTCAACCCAAGTATTTAGATAAAAGGAGTCAGTGTCAGAGCTCTTAAGAGGTTTTGAAAGTAAACACAAAATAGTGAGCATTTTCAGTACACAAATTTCTCAAAGGCAATCTTGAGGCCACCTAATTTTGGTAGTCATGAGATGATAAATGTATGTCAAATATTGGTGCTTCTCACTACTCTCTCAATGAATCATTGAATCTTCAACTGTAGTTGACAAGAAATAATTTGTAATACAGTACTTGAAATATAGTCCCTTGCAGACACTGAACTACAAGTGAGATTCTACTCTTGCATTCACAGGATGCACCACCACAAACAGTATAAAAAAAAAAAACTACTCGCACACATTTAAGGAAACATTTACAACAATTATTATTATTTATTTGAATTACAGTGCTTATGGGACCCAATTGAAACCCCATTGTGCAAACACACAGTAAGAGACAGTCCCTACCCCTAAGAATTTAGGATCTAAATTGACAGACAAAAGGCAGGAAGAGAGACTGAAGTGATGTGTCCAAGATCACACAACAGGTCTGTCAGAGCCAATATTAGAAATTAGGTTTTCTGACTTCCAGTCCAGTGTCCTCTCTGCTAGATCACACTGCCATTCTAACTACACTCGTAAGACCTAAATGCTGTTGAACCCGGGATGCCTTAGATACTTCTGTTGGAGTGGTGCATAATGAGAGAGTCAGAGTTCAGCTAGACCACGCTAGTTAACAGTCCCTAGATTTGAATTCTCTGGGGCTGCAGGCAGGGAGTTCTTACAGAGACAATGAAATTCTCTTTCCCCAGTGGTCTGACAAAGCCAAAGTTTATTCACCTTCAGGACACAATCCAAAATTTACCTATTCACTTCAGCTTTTGGCAGAGGTGGTTGGAGTTTTTCTGGAATTTGTGAGGGATGCTTAAAATCGATTGATCAGACATCTAGAGATTATGATGGGCAAATTACATACATCATTGCAAGAGTGTTCCCAATAATCTTTATAGAAATTTTTCTGAATAATTTTACAATGCCAGAGGAAGAGATTAGATTATTTCTTTTCTCTAATTTCCGTGATTCAATATAACAAAACTAAAAGCAGCAGCAAGATTACATTATGTAACAGATCAGGTCAGATGAAGAAGGAAATAATTCTGAATTAGTTTCCTCCTTGAAAAAGAGAACATTTGGAGAGGATAACAAATATTCAAGTGTAGTGATTCTGTACCACGGAGCAACCCTATCAAAATAATGAACTGAACGCTGTGGCTGTACAGAGAGAAAGCCTGCTGCTTGCCATCAGTTAGAAGTGTTGCACAGACTATTGTTTTAGAACGACAACAAAATAGCTGGTAGAAGGCAAATAAAAACTGGAAGTAAAAGGAATAATAAGTAAACAGCTACTATTTTAAGTGTTATTGATCACTCTTATTGTGTTACGGGGGGGGCAGCATGGATCAGCATTCACGGCGCACTCTCCATCAGTGCCTAGCCCAGGGAAGCTAATGATCCAACCAGTGGACCAAATTTGGTGATGAAATCTGGTCACATGCCACCTGAGGTATATTACGCATATGCTAAAAAGACTGTGTTAGCGCATTAGCAGATTTTGAGATAAATATAAAAGTTCAAAACAAATTGAAGATTAGAATCCTGCCCAAAGCACTTCATCTTGATCTAACATTTTAGCCATTTCACATTAAACAGCAGTTGATTATTAAGAACATATTTACTGAGCATCAGTAATTACATATGAGCCATACCCACAAGATGCTATCCATAGCCTTCTAGACAGAACAAGTCCAAGAAGGTTGCTAATCCTGACCATGTGACAGGCTGACCATTAAACAGGTCATCTCATTGAGGAAACCCATAAGACTCCCTCCCCCCCAAAAAAATCTCTGGAAGCAATAAGGGATAGTCCTGCAAGATCCCAATCCTGCACAACATTTAAATATGTGCTGAACTTTAAGCAGGTGAGTAGCCCCATTGGACAGAGTCCTACTGGGACTATTCATGTGCTTAATGCTCAGCATGTGCTCAAGTACTTTTCGGGATCAGGGTCAGAGTGCTCAGTACCTTTAAGGATTAAGTCTTAAATACTAGTAGTAGAGAGTTCATGCAAATGATTTGTTCCACTCGCCATAGTCAATAACTCCCTATCTTCATTTCAAAGCCCTGACATGCAGCCATGCAGAAAGTGAGAGTCTAGATAACTCTCTTGCACAACCACAAGTGGGGGAATGTGGAGCAGCCAATCTTTAGATCCATTGTAATGTTCTGTTTGGACTGTTAGATGATAAATAAAGAAGCTTCCAAATGCACTCTTTTCAGCCCTATAAATCTCATGACCACGATTGGCAGCTTTACTGCTCTTCCCTGGCCGACAAAGTCTATTCCTGAAGTCATCCAAAGCATAGTAGCCAATATTTAAAAATAGAATTTCAAGGATAGTTCTTCAAATGTGTGGTGTACACTGGAGAGTTCAGACTACATTCTGTTGAATTTTAGGGGGTTTTTGTTTTGTATTAGGGCATCAAAGGCTGTTCCCAAAAGCTACCTCTTCCACAGGACAAACAGACAAAAATTCCACCAGACCAAATACTCTCTGTCTCACTCTGCAGCATCTTCATCTGCATTTCAACACACTAGAATACAGCGTGATTCCAAGCTTTCTCAATCACGTTACCGGGGGGAAAAAAGAAGCTATTGGCATTCATAAAGATGGAGCTGGAAGCTAGCTATGCCCTTTCCCAGTTCATGCACAATATATTTTGCTTTTGTCCTTGAATATGTGGCATGTGATTTCAAACTTTGTCCATTTAGAAGTAATTTCTGCAACTTCTGCAGACTGCAGACACACAGCACTTAAAATTTACTCTTTAGTTTAATTGTAAGAACCACTTTTATTGGAATTATTGCTAATACAGTCATTGCAATTTATTTTTATATGAAGACTCTGACAAATAAAAAAAATCTATTTGTCATATATTTGATCATATAATGTCCCTTCTGAGGCTTCAGCGTTAGGGAACCTCTGGTATGTGAGCTTCATAGATTTTGGAGAGGATGTACTCTAGTGCCTCACAGTTCCTTCTCTGCCACAGCTTTTCTGGTATTCACACACAAACAGACCAATGCCAGAATCTGACTTGTGGGAAATATGCTTTTCACCATACAGGGTGACTTAAGACAAGTAGAATGAGACTTGCCATGTAAAAGTACAAAATTAATTTCTGACATCAGGCAAGGAGTACAAATGGTAAAATTATGTATCTTTTCTGAATGAATTTGTCTGGGCCTAAGGCCTTATTCATTACAAAGAACTTGTATACAAAATGCCTATCTTGTTCTCACACGTTTTAGGCTTTTTTAAGCATGAGGCAGGAGTGTGGATTTTATCAGATATGAACATTAAAAAAACAACGCTTAGCAAGACATTGGCAGGTTAGTCAAGTATGGATTTACACATAGAAATCAAATGTCAAGAAAGAAAACACACCTTTATGTCTGATCACATGACCAATGTCTGAAATGGATATTTAATTTAATGGCTGTTCTGCCTCATTTAAACAATTGCATGAAACTGAGACACAGAAATCAGTTAACAAATATGATGAACCAGCCACAGATTGAAACCACAATCATTAGATCAGTGGTTTGCAACACTTTTTCATTTGTGGACCCCTAAAAAATTTTGAATGGGGGTATGGAAATCTTAGACGTCTGCAGACTCCCAGGGGTCTGTGGATCATAGGTTGAAAACCACTGCAGTAGATGGCTGAAACTAAGGTAATCGAGCAGCTTTCACAACAGAAATCACTACAGTCAGAAACACCGATTAAATCTTTTTCTTTTTTTCTCCAGTGAAAGGTTGACATATACAGTACAAAGTTATTCAGCTCTACTCAAGAAACCACAGCAATAGGGTGATCCTACTAACTATGGGCCTTACCCTTAGACGTGTGGAGGAACTGTAACTTTTCCCATAGGAGTTAAAGTAGCTCAGTGCCTTTCAGGATAAGGCCCCATTTTGTACTAATTATAGACTGAACCCCTATTTTCAACTCTCCTGTGTATCTACAAGCGCTGGCAACTCTGTTGTTTAACAGATGCAGCACACTGGGTTCAATCCAGCCAACAATATCAATACACACACTGGAAGGCTGAAGGTAATGGCTTTGTAGCAGGCCAAAAAAAGAGCAGCCTGCTGTGGAAGCCCAAAAAATCCCATCCCCAAAGCACAGTCACACAGCTTCCTGGGAGGCAGTTGTCTTGGGACCATATAGCCTTGGCAACCACTGCTGTACAGCCTTGCAGTCATTAATCCAAGTCGGCTAGTATAATATTCCTGTTTGGTTGTGGGTGGCGGAATGGATGAATTCAGGGTCTTGTCCTCTGAACTGATTTTGGGGGGGGGAGGGAGGATGGGTAAAGTAGAAGAAGAAGAGTTCTTGCTTCTCCTGAGTTATCATTGAAACACCATTCGTACACTCGCCTCTATAACTGGATGCATCTCATCCATTACCATCATTCTGACACATTCTTTCTCTGACTCCCTCCCACTCTGTCCTCCAATACTCCTTTTTCTCTCCTCTTCTCTCAATCTAGTGCACACTTCCCTACCCCAGAAACTGAGTTCCTTCTACCTAGCGAATAATCTTCTGCCTGCCAACCCATAAAGCTCTCTTTTCAGTTCTGTATTGCTCCCTGCCAGATCAAACCTGCCCGGCATACAAGACCTGCAAGCTATTCCCCTACCATTCATAAGGTAAGGACTCAAAACCCCACAACTTTATCTTGCATAGTGTCTTTCATACAAACTTCAAAGTTGTTTGAGTAAACACACATTTGTGTGCAACAGTCTGAGGGGATTACTAATTTAAAATGATATTTTAGAATTTGAAGACTTAACATATCTTATTATTAATCCATTTCTAAAATGAGGGATAAAACACCAAACTTTTATTTAAGATGTTCACCCTAATTATACATTTTGTGTGTGTGTACACATGTGTTCACACACACACACACACACACACAATACAATGTTTATACACACACACAAAATGGATTGACAGATGTCAAAAATGACTGAACAGATTTGATAATCAATCTTTCTAAAAAAGCTCACCTTTTGTATGAGACCAAACATGGATAATTTCACCCTTAAAGAATTTGTTATGAGCAAGTTACATGTAACTGAGAAGGAATTTGGAACTCAACCTCAAGGATAGCAGGCATAAACTGGGCCTCCTTTAACTTACTGTGTACTGTTTTGATTTACTGGTTGGATTGACACTACACACAGTATTAAGATAAATTATTTAAATATTTTATTAAAGTTAAGCTATACAAATAATCATGTGGAAAGACTACAGACATACACACACATGTCCAAAAGCCCTAACAGTATCACTGATCATATAATTCAAATAAATGCACTCTCCTTGTCTCTCCTCTCTATCTTTGTCCTTTCATGTCCTTTCCACTCCTTTTCCTCTCTCTTTGTTTTTTCATCCCTTTTCTTCTCCCACACTTTCAAGAAGGACCAATTCAGCACAGTGTGATATCAGCAGAGACCAGCGGCAGCTGTTGTTCCAGCTACAACAGTGAGATGATTTTAAAGAATCAAGGAACAGCTTTAATATATGTTATATGTAATAACTCTACTGAGGATTTGGACTTTAGCTACACTCAGTAGGGATGCTTCATTACCTACATGTGGGAATACCACTTGTGTGAGGAGGTCATGGAGATAAATTCCATATCTGCTGTTTAGCCTGGTCAGTTGAAAACAGTCTACAGGATGCCATACTGATTTGCATCCACTTACTATTAATACTAGAGATACAATATATTGAGGACAGGAAATGTCATGGTGGGAGCCACAGTTAGGCAGCATGGGGGGAAGCAAGCGTTCACCCTCTTTATCTTATCATTCCACACTTTGAAATACTGAAATTGAAAGGAAATCTTCCCTCAAGGCAAAGAAGAAACCACATAAGATTAGGGTGGGCTTTGTCCCTCACTTCGTTATTTGTTGTCCCAATCATTTTGTGTCTGTTTTGTCACAAAGCCTACCAGGAGTGGGTTCAACAACCGTTTATCCTGAACATTACATTGGCATCAATGATCACACTCACCTTTATCCTCTGCAGGAAGATTTCCTTCTAATTCTGCTTTTCATCATGTTGTGTAATGAAAATCACAGAACCTCAAATTCAGCTTATGGCCAGCCTTCATAAATTGGGTACTATGGCCAATCCTCATAAATTATTCTTTTGGCTGCCACCGCAATTTACCTTCTCTCTCCTACCTATTTCTCTCTTCCACAGAGGGACTGGATAAACTCAGAAGATATAGAAACTTTTGCTTCTAGGTAATGGTTGTTAATTTGGCCCAATTATTCAGTCTCAATACTACAGGACAGTTGACCTATATGAAATGGTGTTTTCAATCCACTTGATCATGGACACACACACCCACGCATAAAAACCCAACATAATAAAGAGCATTAATTAGCACCTTTGTCACAGTCTAAATATAGGTCAAGGATTGAATCAACATTGTTTATTATCAATGGGTAAAGTAGATTGAAACAAGAGGGAGAGCTTTTACTGACCAAGGAGGAAAGGAAACTATGGAAGAGAACTGCTTACCCAACCTTTGCAATGGGGAGGAGGAAACACTGCTCTCCCCACCCACCTTTTCTCCTTATTTTGACTCCTTTTTACTACAGGACATATCTGAACACCTAGCACCATCCTTGCTGAAATAGGGAAGTAGCATTATTTCCCATTTTACAGATAGCAAAATTGAGACACAGAGAGATTAAGTGACTAGTGCTAGGTCACCAAAGAAGTCTGCTGGAGAGCTGAAACTAGAACCATATTTACATGCCTGAACCCCTTGTTATTATTATTATACGCTCTCTCACCTAAAGGTAGTCTGTATATTGATAGGACAGTGCAGAGAAACAGAGAAGTTGCCTCTGCTATGCCAATGCCGCATCGCCACCCAACCTTACAAAGAGCACAAGGGGATGAGGAATAGTGGGGGCTAAAGAGAGCCACTTGCCTGTCACTCACTCTCTTTCCAGAAACAGCCTGAATGCACCAGGAAGCCAGCAGGCGTGATAATGGGTAAACTCACGTCTCCTCTCCCAGTGGCAGCAATTCTACAAGATAGTCAGGGAATCTGTGGCTTGCTTCACGTCCAATGATTCTATAAGCCCAAGGTAGAGAAGTCAATGGGAGTCTGCTCTCCAAGCCCAGAAGAGCAAGACTTGAGTGAGGCCAGTGATAGCTCCTTTCTTCCTCCTTGAAGCTTAGGGAATCCCTGTGACTGATCGCTCACCTGACACTTCCCAATCAGCTTTGCTTCCTTCCGGTGCATACAGAGCTCTTAGCACTGTGATCTGTTGTATTAATTTACAAAGTTTAAATGGGGCCAGCAAGGAACAGAAGAGAACCTTGTTTTGTATTAAGTTGGATCAGACTCAAGATCTCACATAATCAATAAGAAAACTTTAACTCTATTTTCTATTACAACACACAGAGCTTGGACAAAGTTCTGCTACTTTTCTTTTACTTTGTTTCTGGAGGGACTACTTTTAGAGAAGATGTAAAAACACCAACCTAGCAAAGCTGCCCAGAGACTTGAAAGAGATTTACTGGAGGAAGTTTTCGATTTTGTTTCTCTTCCCACTCCTCCTGAGCCAGCCCTGTCTTTTAACCAGTTCTCACCAGCCCCAGTTCTGCTGGCTGCAAGAGAATGCTGCTCACCTTGAACCAACCAGCCTACTCCACTCCCTCACTCACTGCAGTCATCAGAACCCACAAGCTCTGTCCAACATACTTGGCCAGTGCAATTTGTTGAGCACTGATCAAGAAAGTATTCTGGTGCTAAACAACACAAGAAACATGGCAGTGATCAGCGCCTGTCTCTCACGCTTGAGAAGTGAGGAAGGAAGAAGAATGGGCTAGTGGAAAGTGGCCTGAGCAGGGGGTAAAGAGGTTTTAAGGGAAAAAAATGCGGAAGAAGAGTCTTAAATTTGGGACACTCCCTTTTCAAGTAGGCATGCTGGCAAATTTGTATGTTGGGATGCTCTAAAAGTAATCTAAACACAAGCAACATTACTGACACCACAACAAATGCTCTCTTCGACTATTGCGCAGCAGAACCAAGAACAAGTTATGTGTGATCTTACCCCAGTAAATAAAATATTAACTGGCAAGACCTTTCCTCCTTGGTCTTCCTTTTCTCTCCTATAGGTTTTCCCATATCCTTACACTTCTCCAAACATAGTCCTCATGGCCTCCACATCTTCTAGCACATATACACCTCCCCTTTAATCATCTTCTATCCCACCAAGTCAAGATGAAAAGGCTGATCATATCTAACTTCTTTTAAATAAAAAGGTTCTAATCACTAACCAAAAGGAGAAATACTACAAGTTACTGTATTAAAAAAAAAAAAAAAAAAAAAAAAAAGAGGAGTCCTTGTGGCACCTTAGAGACTAACAAATTTATCTGGGGATAAGCTTTCGTGGGCTAGAACCCACTTCATCAGATGTATGAAGTAAAAGATACAGGTATAATACATGAAAGGATGTGGGCTGCTTTACCAAGTCTTAAGTCAGTCTAACGAGATAAATCAATTAACAGCAGGATACCAGGAAGTGGGTTCTAGCCCATGAAAGCTTATGCCCAAATAAATTTGTTAGTCTCTAAGGTACCACAAGGACTCCTCATTGTTATTGTTTTTTGCTGAAACAGACTAACACGGCTACCACTGAAACCTGTTACAAGCAGGGTCGGTGCTACCATTAAGGCAAACCAGGCGGTTGCCTAGGGCGCCAAAAAGCGGTGCCCCGAATTTTTTTTTTTTTTTTTAACAGAGTTCCTACGCCCCCTCCCCAAGCGTGCAGTCGCCGCTCCACTTCTCCCGCCTCCCAGGCTTGCAGTGTCAATCAGCTGTTTGGCGCCGCAAGCCTGGGAGGGGAGGAGAATTAGAGCTGGAGCAACATGCTCGGGGAGGAGGCAGAGCAGAGGTGAGCTGGGGTGGGGAGCTGCTGCATGGCTCCCGGGGGGGGGGGGGGAGGTGCCGGGGGGGGGGGCGCCTCAGGGCAGAGGGGGAAGCTGCCGCGGGGGAAGGGGCGCCTCAGGGCAGAGGGGGAAGCTGCCGCGGGGGGGGGTGCCTCAGGGCAGAGGGGGTGTGGGGAGCTGCCGCAGGACTGGGGGGGGCGCAAGGTGGAAGTTTCGCCTAGGGCGCGAAACTTCCTTGCACCGGCCCCAGTTACAAGTTACTGTGTCTACCTCTATGTCTGTACTGCACCTCCCCCAATGCAGACCTGAACCTGCACAGGGCAACAAGGCACCACCATAATTAGGACATGCACAAGTGACTCCATAGTTAAAGCTCCATCTACTGTAACTATTTATACCATCAAACCAGAAAAAAGATGCAACAGGGTCTCTCCCGTCTCTTATACCCTTCTCCCCACATCTCTCTCTCTCTCTCTCTCTCTGATGCTTTTTTAGTGGGGGGAAGAAGGTGGTGGAGGGAGATTCATTTGGTGTTTTCCTTTTTGCCTCTTTTCTCACCCTCCAGCAGGGAAAAAATATTAAAGAGTAGAACCTTGATGATATACATTTCAGAGTGAACACATTATCCACAGTATGTTTTAACAATCCTGTTCAATGAATGTCTGTCCGTCCACACCACACACCACACACCCACACACACACAGAAAATACAAATTGTAGTTAAGTGTGCAACTGGGACAGAAAATCCCATTTTAGAACTGAATGCACATATCAAAACTAGTAAAGTCTACATTTTACAGACAAAAAGGTAATTGTATTTAAAGTATCAAATGGTGTCTGGGAACATGAAAGCCTTTTTAGACATTTGCCTTTTGAAATTTTGGGCAAGTCAGGAGGATATTTTAGTATTACGTTTAAGAAAGTACTTAAATAAATCAGAGTTGAACATAGAAGTCTCAGTCCGCGGCACTACTCTATTCTAAACCACAACGAAAATATCCTGAACTATACATCACTGCACATAAATGACAACTGTGCTTGTGCACAACCCATATACTTGTGCTGAGGACTAAATGAAATTCACCCTTATTGTGAGGGCCAGCATAAAGCCCTCAGCAGAGGGACTATATACAAGGATCTGCAGGCAAGGAGCCTGCACTCCACATATGATGTGGGTGAGGAAGGGAGTATGCACAGCCAGTCTCCAGGATTATTACATGGATTCAGTGGCCCAGAAACCATACATAATGGGTGAGGAAGCAGCAGCATCTCCTACTCCATCTGATCCACTGGAAGAGCAGCTCTTGAAAGAGAGCCCAAGAGGTGTCTTGAAAGAGATAAATTCCAGTCTTCCTGTTACTTAGTCTTTACAGGGCAAAAGTGTGGGCAGTGAATTTCGTCCGAAGAGCAAAAGATAGCATCACACATAAGGGCCTGTCCCTGATCCACTGAAATCAATGTAAGTTTTGCCATTGACTTCAGTGAGAGTAGTTCCTTTTGAAGACCCCTTCAAATCTTTCCATTGTCTCCAGTGGGAGCTAGATCAGCTCCTATGGGCCATATCTTTAGCTGATGTAAAATGGCATCGTTCCACTGAAGTCAATAGGGCAGCGGGATCCTCAGGGGATCACGAGGTTATTACGTGGAGGGTCGTGAGCTGTCAGCCTCCATGCCCCCAAACTCCGCTTCACCTCCAGCATTTATGATAGTGCTAAATATTTTAAAAAGTGCTCTTAATTTCTAAGGGGGGGGTCACACTCAGAGACTTGCTGTGTGAAAGGGGTCACCAGTACACAAGTTTGAGAACCACTGCACTAGAGCTATGCTGAGGATCTGTCCCTATCTTGCTGAACATTTTCTTCCAAAACTAGCTCGAGAACTAAAATACTGAATAAATATAATCCTTTTAACTTTTCATCTTAACAATAAAATAATAAATCACTTACAACATATATATATATAAAAACCTTTCCTTGAGAAGGTTCCCAAAATGCTTTACAGATTATATAGCTCTAGTAATAACGTCACCAACTGCTAGACTGCAGCACTAGTTGGATAAAACACAAATTTTCTGCACCAGTGACACTACACAACTGTATTTTTGAGAAGAAGTGAGGATTAACTCAGCCAGTTGATGAAACTGCAGGGGGAAATTTAGATGGGTAACTACATCCTATCTAGACTGGAATTTGGCCATGACACTGAGATTAATAACCCTACTCTTGCAAAACAATGCCTTGGGCTCTTTGCTAACCACAAATGGTCAGGACTTCAGTTTAATAGCTCGTCCACAATAATACTGATGTCAAATGCATACACAATATGCTGTAAAACCCTGGTCATGTGGTCTATTATACTCAAGTGTCATACTCCTAAACCAATCAAGGTCTAAAAGTGGAAAAGAAATGGCCAAAGTGAGACTTACAATAAGATTAACAGAACAGAACACTTTCACAAGATACAAAAATATGTTTAAATATGAAGTTTCCTGATGGCTTCTAATTAATAATTTTGGTTACTAAATGGATGTAACAAATAATAGGAATCCCTAGCATAGATGGCTGGGGTGATGAGGACACTTGAGGTGCATTCTGAGATGAAAGTATTCTTAGGCCTTGTCAACATGGCACAGCTACTATAAACTACTCCAGAATAGCTATTCTAGAATAGTTCTCCTTGCAGATACTCTGTTCTGGAATAAAAGTAATCTTTTGTAATTATTCTGCTTTGTGAACAGACTAATTATCCAGAATAAAGTCACCACATGTGGTGGAGCTATTCTGGAATAGCTAATACAGAATAGTTTATCCCCCAGTATCTATGCTGGTCAATCTCTCTACGTGGACAGGGCCTTAGAATTAATTTCCTCATTCTCTTAGTATCATGTAAGAATTAGTCAGAATTTTTTTATGCGTATTGTATCATTAAAAATAGTCTGTTCCAATGCATACAGTGAATTTATTCTAAAATGCAGCATGTATAAATCATGCTGTATTCAATTAATCTAAAAAGATATTTTCATTAAAATCTGAGTGATATACAGAAGGGGTCTTAGAAAAACAGAAAAAAAAATCTGAATATAAACAAGCCATCATTCTGGTAAGAGGAAATACAAACAAGCAGAATAAAAATAGTTGATGCACAAAAGCCATAATGAAGGGGTTGCTCAAAAAATATCTTCTACTTTGAATGGTTTGGATTAAATACAAATTATCCACAGAAAAGTGTGGACTGGCATAAATGTTTGTACAAAATTATAAGTATATTTCTAGAAGTATGCAAGTGGCAACCGCCTGCATGCTGCACAAGGTACCAACAACGCTCTGCTTAAGTGCTACTGCACAGAGTCCAAACCACTGCATTTTAATTACTATGCAGCCTCAGATATATTGCCTTTGATATGGAAATGTTCTTGTTCTCTCATCTTCACATACGGTCTCATGCACAGAAATCTTTATCTGATTCATAAAAAATAAACTAGAATCCAATCTCAACACCTGACCTCAGTGCTTAGAAGTTTTTTACTAAGCATGGTGTCACTATAAAAAGAATGGCTAATATTGGTGTAAAGTTAGATATTTTGAGCAATGATATGAAGGATTTGCAGTTAAGAATCAAATCAATACTGCAACTTCGAGGTTTTACGGTTTCATATTGCCTTATGTCAGTCTACCATAGTAGACTGAAGAAATAATGGGAGTGCACACCTCTATATGTTGTTGAAGAAGTGAATAGCAAACATTTAACTAGGGTCCTGTCTACCAATCTATAGAAGAGATGCATCAGTTGTGATAATTTATATCCTCAGCCACCACACTGAGCAGGTTCTTAAACCTAGCAATCCTACAAAATACAAAAATAAAAAAAATAAAAAAATACCTTCCCACAGTTTGTTTTTTAAATGTGTAGATAACGTAAAATTCTCCATGCTTATTTTTAAAACACATGTTTTCTAACTGCACTACAACAATTAAAATGCTTTCCCATATCACTTAAAGCAGGTAAAATAAATGTGCTACATTCTCACTGAAGAGCAGATAATTTAGTCTTAAGAACCTTTGTGTGGAGTATGAAAACTTTAAAGTTTAAATATCTAATTTATACAGAATATAAAAAAGCATTTTATCAGCAAACTTATTTTAGGGATTCACAGCATAAAAAGTATTTAAAACACATGCCAGTATGTTTCCACATATTAAAATAATATGCAGACTACAAGAGGGTTAGAAATGTAATACATGCTGTCTTCAACAAATTCTACCAGTCCTTCAGAAAACATTCACTATTCAGATTTGTTTAAATAATTCTGCTAACTCTATAGAAACTACATTCTGTTTTTATAAAGAATATGATCTTTGTAACCTCACTGTAGTAGATAATGACCCATCTGTAAATCATTTTGTTGCAGGTTATCTGCTTTTTATCATTTCTAGTACCTGTCTGTGCCTGATATGATACTCTTAAACACATTAACTTGATGGAATGTTTCGCTTGACTTCAAAAACATCAATTGATATATATGTATTCTGTGTTATAAATGAATGACTCTGATTAACCAACTTCAGTAATGTACCCCATTTTATATTACCCAATCAAATTTGCAAACCTCAAGAGAAATGTGATAAAAATACTTCTACTGTCTAATCATTTCCAAACAACATTTTCAAACTTGGCAAGAGGGAGGGCAGGAGTGGTGTTTGTTTTTTTTAATTTTATGTAGCGAGACTAAACAAAAAACATAAAACCGATATGAAGTTTTTAAAAGGGAGGGAAGAAACCTGCATGTAATGATTCTTGTTCCTTTAAGAGAAAATCCATTTTTCAAGTTCCTGTTGTACTAATTGAAAGAGAATTATTTAAAACTTCACTGAATACTTGAATATACCATAGTTATGTGTAGCAGTTTCATCAGTGCCAAATAAGTGAAGACTTTCTAAAAGATCGTAAACTAAAAACTGGCATGAAATCTCTCATTGTGATGTCACAAATATTTGCTGTTGCTATAGAATAAGGTATTAAAAGAATAATGTATTGGTATCATGGACATGCTTTGAAAACATGCCATTATCCAGTTTTATCATGGTAAAAATCAGTTGTTTTCTAGTCAACACATCTTCACGATCACCCTCCTCTGCATATGGTTACATATATACACAAACATACACATACAGACATCACGCTTGTGTCAGATAGAGCCTTATTAATCACAGCTTTTTACAGTCTTGGATTTTAGTGTGATGTCATGAGCCATAATGATACATCAATAAATAGTTACAGATTTTTGTTATATAAGCAACCTAATATGTGTTATATATAGTAAAAGGAATTTCATGTGTTATACCGCAAAAATATGTCCTCAAACATAGCACATATGATATTCTACCTGGAAAAAAAATACAGAAAAATGTATGTAAGCTCAAACAAATAAAAATACAGTGAGAAAGACAATATATCAACTTACTAAAGGATTAAAAAACTTTACATTAGTGTCTGAGTTTTTTGTTGCCACTTCAGTAACAAGATACACCCAAACTACTGTACATATTATTAGGTTGTATTTTAATCTTGGGGCTCTGGCATAATTTACAAGTTACTCAAAACTCTGTTTTTATGATTTATATTATCGACAGAAACCTTAAAAAATACACCCTTGTACAATTACAGAGACGGACATAGTTTATATATGCACACAAAAATAAACTACTTTTTTATTTACATAATATTTAAAGTGTAAGTTGTTAAAGGTATCCTTTGCCAAGTACACCCAGTAATCTTTTAAGTCACACTACTGAGAGAGAAATATACATCACCCCACAATACATACTATAGAGAAAGCTATATTGCTATTTCTCTTCCATAATTATTTGTTTATGAAAAATATTTAAAAGTGTCAGTAGCCCTTCACATTTGATCCACATACTTTTTTAGGGAAGAATCAAACCAACTGTAAAAGATTAATGGATATTCTTCCTAAAAAAGTGGTATCTCCCAAGGTAATTAAGGTGTTTAATAGATATCAGGTCATGACTGAAGAAACTTTCTGTGCCCACTGAGAAGAAAATATTTGGTTTTGCTATCATCGTTCAAGGTCCTGGTCTTCATCACTCTGAAGGGTACTGCAAGGCCTTTAAAGAGATGCAGACATTTCAACTCATAACAGGAGCGAGGACCTGCTGGAAAACACCTCCATGATTTTTTATTATTATTATTATTAAATAGAAAGTTTGGCTGAATTGAGCAACCATTGGCCACATATTAAAAACACCTCCTCCTCTCCCCCCCCCCCCCCACAACAACTAATAAAGGGGGAGTGGAGCAATATTTATTGACAAAAACCAAACTGATAAAGGCAACTAACTTTTGGCACTGGCTAATTGTTTGTACAAGTCAGATACTACTGGCCTGGCCTGGGGAACTGGTACGCTCTGCTCTTCTCCTCTCCCCTTGCTTTCATAAAGGTGTATGTATTTTTAAATTATTCTTTGGTGTAATAAGAAAGCACAGAAGAGCTACAAAAATACAACACAGAATCAGCAACACACACATGTGCATGCGCATATATGACGATATCTATCCTACTCTCACTCCCTACGCATTACACCGGTTTTCACCCTGCAAGCCAACAGAAAGGAAACCAGACAAGCTCTCGAGAGGTCTCCAGCAAAGTCTCACAAACAGTTCTGACATTCTCAGTGCAGCTGCAAGGATGAGAAGTGGGAAGAGAAAGGAAGAGCGAATGTGCTTCGGCAAAGGGCCCCTCGTGTTCACTCCTGAATGAGTTAAAGCTTTAGGAGCGGAGGTTGGGGCGCAACAAAAAGTGTGACAAGCAGAGAAGGAGCCAGGCACTGTAAATCCAGGCACAAACGCACGAGGCACGCCAGCAGCAAGTGCCCAGGGCGAGGTGTCCGGGGAGGCGCCGGGCTCGGAGCCTTCATGAGCTCAGACCTAGCGTGTGTCCCTCTCCTGCTGGGGGGCTGCTGGCAGAGCTGCTCTTCGCTCGCTCTGGCCGCCACTTCCCAGAGCTGCTGATTGCTGCTGCAGCCGCTGCCCCAGCCCTCTATCGCGCTGGCTCACGGCCTTTTGCGGGGAAATTTGGGGCTGTTGAGGAAACCGCCAAATCCCTTGGGTTGAATCGCCGCGTGAGATTCACAGGGGCTTCCGCAACACCCGGAGCTGCAATCCGGGGGCATTGGCCCCTGTCTGTTCCCATCCCCAATCGCCTGGGTGGCTCCCCAACGTGATTGCCGGGACATGGAGAGCGGGGGGAGGGGGGTGAACTTCTCCAAACCAACCAGCCTCTTGCCTCCTGCAGAACCTGCTGGCTTCAGCTGGCCGGGGAGTCTCTGTTTGCAGCCTCAGTGGGTGGCCCAGCAATTAGCAGGTCACTGCTTGTGTAAGGTCCGGGAGATGCACATTGCCAACCCTCCCTGCGTCTAAGAGTGCCAACCTCAGCCCTACAGAGCAGAGAGATGCATCCTCCCTCCCAGCATCTTTGTGGCCTCTGTACATACCCTGCCAGGAGGGATGCGTGCAATGGAGTTAAGGCAGGCAACTGCCTCACAATGACAAGGAAAGTTACTTCTTCTGCATGTAAGGACCTTAACATTTGGGAAAGTACCTGCCAAGGTTTGTCCAAGCATCTCTGGTCAGACCTGAAATCAGCAATACTTCTCTCGCTCTCTAAACCCAGGGCAAGCTGCACTGACAGCTCCTTAGTTTAATACGCATTCTCCCTCTGCAAAAAAAATCAACCAATTGCTAGGGAAATTACCTTCTAAACTGCACTGACTGGATTAACATCCCATTCTGAGTGATTTGCAAGGGTGCGGGGGGGTAATTTGTGTCACCTACCCCCCTCCGCCTCCCTCAAGTGCACTTTAAAAAAAAAAAAAAAACGTGCAGACTCTGGCCAAACTACGTTTGATGTATTGATTCCAAGTACAGTGCATGGTTTGGTTTCCGTACATTCTTTGGCTTTTAATAGCTAGCTGAGAAAAAGAGAAAGCATTATTGTTTTCTTTCTTTCCTCCTCTCATTGCCTATTCTAAATTTGACTCCGAAGTTTAAGCAGTTGAATTGGCTAATTCTGAATACAGGCTATTGAGAGACCAGACACAGCAGTATATCCCTGTATAGCAATGGATACAATGTGCTGAATTGGCAGTCTAATTATAAATGTGGCATTTGGACCTCCTTTCAGACCCAGTGCCACCTTACCTTATGAGGGAACTTCAACTACAGCAACTGTTCAAAACAAAATGCCATTACAGGATCAACTTCACCCAACAGTGGGACTAGCCAGGGGATTGTTTTACAAACAGCCTTTCTCACTTAACACAAGAATGTATTATAAGAAACAAAGTTATGGATGGTACAGAGTTTAAAGAAAATGCTAAGTAGTTCCTGCCAGGTGTTGTGCTACTTCAAACTGCTGCATAATCCAAGTGACCTAATTATTTTCTTTTCAATGTATTCACTATAAATAGATTATTTTTATTTTACTAGAATGAAATGCTAGGGATGGTCACTATTTATAATGTGCATACGGTGTTTATATAACATCGTGAATATTGAACACAAGAAATCTCATGCCGGGAGGAACCTGCAATAAAGTCGTGGAAAATAGCTCGTGATATGCAGTGGGCTTGTGGAAAAGTAAAAAAGGCGGGCGTCTTTTCTATTCAGTATTTGTATATAATGGCAGCCTATAGTCATACATCTCATCCATTTCATTATTTACTTTATGGCATAATGGCTTAATTAAGTGAGTTGGGCACAAGCATGTCAATAAAACAAGTCAAGTCAAGTTAAAGTCTCAAAGCAGGCTTCAGAATTACCCCCTTACACGAATATGCAAAAGGGGAAATTCGTTTATTTTCTGTTGAAACCCTGCGTTGAGGGCTGCGCATCCTTTGGCTCAGTTTTAAAGATGGAAATATTAAAAATGTCAAAATAAATGTAAAATAAAAATTATTTTAAAAGTTGCCGACCATGTGCGGAGGGCTATTTAAATGAACCCAGACATATACCTTATCTGCATACAACAGGCGAAAAACATGCTTCTTTATCTCTGAAAGTTCCACTGTCTGTGTTTTTGGGAAACACCCCTAGGACAGAGCTAATCTCTCCTCCCCAGGCTCCCAACACGCTGACTTTCTCTTGTAAAATACCCCTGACACACTCAGACACAACACTAATTGTCTTTTCACGTTGCCACTTTCACTCTTTCCCGTCCTTAAACAAAACCCTGTGAAACGGTCCTGTCCAAAGCAAAGGCAGCAATCAAATCGATATGATCAGTGTCTCTGATTCACCTCAAGGCCCTGCTCTCCTAAAAGCACGCAGCCCTAGCGGGTTAACTGTTCAATGCTGTTAAACAGAAGTAGGAAACTGAGCTGGCAAGATCTCGTCGGAAGAGTAATTCACTGACAGCTAAATTATTAATGTACATGTGTATGTATCTGATCATATAACGTGTGTGATCACACACAAACACAGACAGTGTCAAACACGGATGCACACATACAGGCATATACACAAGAATAACCACCAGCATGCCCAGTACCTCCTACTTTAAAGACGAGAACTCAAGAAGAATTATTAGTTCTTACTGATCATTCTTTTCAGAATCATGAATGGAACAATTGCCAAAAACGCAAGAAAAATAAACACACTCACGAGATGATTATACACGGATACAGTGTGTGTGCCTATTACATACATTTGTAGCGAACTCAGAGTTTTCATAAACCTAAAATCATTATTTAGGATAAAACATCAAACCTGATTACATAAAGAGGCGGCTTCTCCATAATCAAACACACCAACAGCTCCGAAAGAGTGAAAACTCGAGACAGCACACGCTCTCCACAAACATACCGTGCCTCTCACTCAGATTCTTACAGCATTGTCTATAAACTGCTACTATATGTAGTTGCATTGCGATTAATTAAAAACAAAAATAAGGGAAATACTTCCTGAAAACTTACGTTGCATTTAGCTTAGGTGCTATTCTTTTTTTCAGCTCGCAAAGGAAGCCGTTTTGTCCAGGTTAGGTATTGTCTACTTATGGATCAGCCCCTGGCTAAGGGTTTATTTTAATTTATGGCTTATGCATTCTTTTAAGGTCGATTTGCATGACCTCCGGCGAGAGCTAAGGCAGCAAGAAATCCCAAATTGAATGTTGTGGGCAAGCCCACAATGCAGCACAGCTCTCCCTTTCTCATGGTGTAAACAGAGCTCTCTGATGATGGTCTCTCCCCCCCCCCCCCTTGTGTATCACAAATTAGGGTGTGATATCAATTTTAAAGTTTTCAGTATAACTTTATCCAAGCCTTCTGCCTGGAGAGATAAGACGCCACCACATGAACTGCAAATCCTCGGGATAGTGCCCCTCTGTGGCCAAACGCAATATTACTACCCCCACTGGTCCAATATCTTTGTATAATATGCTCCACGAATAGCACATTTGTGGCAAACTTCAATGCAATTACCCACCTCAAACTTAACGGAGAATTTAAAATCGCTATAAAAAGTCCTTGCATCCTCTTCCATTCTGTTTCTTTGGGTCTATCCACGGAGGACAAACCCACGCGACCACTACGGAGTAATGACAGCAGCTTTTCTGCTCTGAAAGATTTATTTAGGGTTTCTCTCTCTCTCTTGTGTTACTGTACGTAAGAAACTATCTCCCTAGCACCATGTGTTCTCTGCCGTGGGTGATCTTAAAATACAACGCTGATCTGTCACTACATTTTAAAATAGATTCAACTCTCGGGGAGGATGAGAAAGTGTTGTGATTTCAAGGAAGTGGAGTCCTTAAGGTCCCTGAAAGATTTCACAGCCTTGGAAACCTCACACACGGAGGAGACTGTAAGTACTTTTCCTAAAATAAAATAAAATCCTCGTGGTATAAAAGTAAATAATCGCGCAGGGGGAGGGGGTTAATTCAGAATGTTAAAAGCTAACCAACACATCTACCTCCGGACGCTGCTGCTTTAGACAATCGCAACTAACAACCCATTAAAGACAGCGCAGGGGAACCCTGATTCTCTCCTGCAAAGCGACATAAATCCAGCGAAACCCCATTAAAACAACACCACCACCACCATCACCAAGCAAGGCTGCACTACACACCATAGTAAACAACAGGTATACAACACAATAGGGCTTTTTTCCCCCTGGTTACCTCCTCGGAATCCGGTGTGGCACAAAGCATTGGGAGAGTCGCCCCCCCTTTTTTTTTTACGCGCTTCAGTAATTTTCATTAAAAAAGGGGCAAGGGGGTGTAGGAAGGAGAGAAATAAACGGGGAGTAATTCAGCAAATAAAATAAAAATAAATGCACTAAAGTCTGCTGATGTTTCTCCGGGCCATGGCTGTGCAGGATCCGGATCGTTAGAAGTTTGCTGATGGGTTGCCTGGAGATTTGGTTACAATCAGGTTCATTATTATTAATTTTTTTCCTCCTGAAACAAGTGAAGGCGATGGTTACTGCTGTCAATCTTGGCAATCAATGTGAGCGGCCATGTCGTAAGTATTCAAAGCATTTCCCGTCGTGCAACATCAGAAAGTGAGTGGCCAGGGCATTGATCTGAGGAAGGCAAGAGGAGGCAGGGCTCCCCCTCCCAGACAGCAGAGGCAAGATGAGACAACACAGTGAGAGCGAGCGAGCGAAACGCAACAACCGAAGAGAAAGTGAGCACAAAACAGAAAGTGAAATCACCCCAGGCTGCCAGCCGCATCCCCGAGAAGCTATCACCACTCACATTGCTATTAGACAAATGAAACCTTAAACCTCTCTCGCCTAATGACCACTGATTGCTCTGAGTGGTGAGAAAAGGTAACAAAGTTACGGGGGGGCCGGAAAAGCAGGAGGGGGATGTGGAGAGTCCTGGGAGAATTGAGTAAGAAGAGAATAAACTAAAGGAGAAAAGAATCGTGTTACACACTGACACCCTCTCCCCCAAGTACTTTAAAGGATGTGTTTAGGGCGCATACAAAAGTCAGAAAGGACCCGTGTTCAAGAAGACAAGGGCAAGGGATGGACTGGTCAAGAGTAAGGGACATCAAATACAAGTAAAAGCAGCAAAAAACAAAAACTCTTATTGCCAGTTGGCAAGTGGGTAGGAGCCCTCTCCCAAAGCTAAATCTGGGTAAATCCAGATGAAATGTATAAATTACACTAGAGATGGGAATCCAGATACAGGCTAGACAAACCCACGGCTGGGGGGAGGGAAGGGAAGAGAGAGAAGGAAAAAGGGGGAGTGCAAAGTATAGAATGATGCATTTAACTGAAAGATAAAGAAGATGCACATAATTAAAACAAAAGGAGAGGCACGATCTGGGAGGAAATATCTGATACAGAACAACAGATTCAGGTTGAAGTTCTGGTTCTGCTTGTGATGAGAGCTTTATCTGCGGCAAAAAAATGTACAGCTACAAAAAGGCGACAGACAGGAAGTGAACAGTGATTTAGGAACTAGCGCTTCCTCATAAGTGTTAATGAAAAAGCAAATCTGGGGGGATGAAGATACAACTGTAAGTGGACCAGGAGTAAATCAACCAGTGGCTTGGAGTGTTGCAACAATCAGAAAGAAGGTCTAAATGGTTTACTTTTAAATTCCAAAAGGCAAACGTGAAAGAGGCTTTACAAACTGTCGGGGGCCCGAGGATCAGGTGGGCAAACCAAATTGTAAAACTAGCCTCTCTCCCTGTTGATATGATCCACACCTTAGCTAAACTATTGTAAGTCTGGGAGTGCGGAAAACAGCCTCCTGGAAAGAGGGAGAGAGAGGGGGAAAAGTTGTTGATCCTTCTTTATATTTTTGGCAACCCTTTCCCCATTTTCCAGAAGGCGCCTGGAACTGTTAATAACAGAGAAACTTTTTAATTTTAAATGGCTTCATAGGTTCTAGAGGCCAGAAAGACGAGCAGAAAGGCTGACTTTCCATGCGCTCTCTCACACCCAAACCCAAATTTGCGGAGTCGGTTAGAAACAGAAGTACAATCATCTACTGCAAATAAACCTTGCTCTCCAGGAACATGCTGAAAATCAGCATTAGCGTGATGACATAGGATTGATTAGACCTGGTTCTATTTTCTTTTCTTTACAAGTTTTACAACTTAAAACTCTATTAAGAGAAATAAATGTTGCATCATCTTCCTTGCTATTCAAAGTGTTTTATGCTATTGCCCTTCTAGTCAAGTCCTGGAGAAATTAGTTTGAAGTGAGAACCTGTAGGAATAACAAGCATTTAAAAAATATTTTGGGCAATTCCACAAAATAAAGGGAATCAACATATCATTTTGTAAGCAGATCACCTCCAAACAGAACTTTTAATTTATTCAGAGACTCTCATAATACTTTATCCTCAAATTAGCTGACTGGCTACATTAAGTCTCATGTATTCTTTCCATTTAAATAAAAGTGCTAAAATCTACAGTCAGGCAGAGGGACTGTAGTTTATAAGGTATTTAAGTGACTGTACATTCACCTGGTTTCAACAACTTCAAACCATTCACCTGCCTTTACTGCCTTGTGCACAGATTTAGAAACAGGAAATAACTCTCCTTTCTAGGTACTATAGAGATTTTTTTTAAACTAATTATAATGCCCGGGATTTGACAGTAATGACTTTATAGTGATACATTGAAATATTTCACAAATGAAGACACCTTCAGTTTTTGCATAATTTGTAACCTATTGGCACAAGAAATTGAGATTTGTAAGAAAAAAGATCTAGTCAATGTACAAAGAAAAGATTCTGATGCGTATCTACTGTCCCATCAATTTGCTGCTGAAAGTTTTTCCTCTTTTTTAAACATTAGCAGTTATATCATCTCTTTCGAACAACTGAAACTATCAAGTCCTAGGTGCTAATGAACATCAAACAATTAAAAAGCCAGAAGAATTTAGGAAGTTTCAAAGCCCAACTAGCCCTTAATCTGAAGAGCATCTCTTCACCACCGAAACTATCGTGCAAAGAATGAAATGAAGTCGGGGCAGAAATGCACGGCACAGATGGGTTGCGTTCAAATAAATAACCTGGGCAATAAACCTTGTTGCTTCCTTTAAATTAAGCTACAGGTGTAAATATACACAGAGGTAAAAGATGGACCGCATTAAAAAAGTCTCATTGTGCTTTGTATGTAAATATGGGAGGGTTGTGCTCTGCGGATAACAATTGTGTATTTCTCTCTCTGAATGCTGAATAAGTGATCATATGCTGTTTAGATATGCAGTGGAAGAGAGAAAACATTCTTTATTTTTAGTATTAACACAAGTTTACCGCTCGTTAAATTACTCTGGTTGCCTCTCACTGCTAAAGGCTAGCCACAGCAGCGCAGCCAGATGTTGAAGAGGGATGCTGAACATCTCGTGCTGAGGTTCCTTTCTCGCTTCTACAGTGAAGGAATTAGAGGCACTCAGCTACGTTGGAGCACTTACCTGTTCACAGCTGTCACTGCATTTTGTGCTGTGCCACTCATCTAATACAGGCATGGAAAACAGTGTCCAACATGCAAAGCAACCTGTGTCTCAGTGCTGTTGTGCCACCTCCTAGAGAAGATGAGCAAACCTAGGACTTATAGAATTCTTGGTATAGTCTAAAGTTTGTATACAAAGGGTAAGCAATTCTATATTAGAAGGCATTCACCAAGCAATAAAAGCCCTCTTATTAATGCCGGACAATTAGTAGGCATGCTTATAAATTCACTGGTGACACACTCCGACAAGGACGACTTTTTATAGGTTGTTTAAAAAAAAGGATTCAAGTGTTCAAACTTTAAGTGTCAGAAAGAGGTAAAGGAAAAGGAGTTAAAAACTTATGCGACAGGGAGAAAAGTTTTTTTAAACTGATACCAAAATTACTACATGTTTCTCTATAGGCAAATCCATCAGATGATTTGAGTTCCCCAATAACAGCACCCTTGGGTGATATTCTTAAAAAAACCCGGGGGGGGGGGACCGATTACATTTTAGCAAGGACCCAATTGAAAACAAAACTCTGAATTCCTTAAGGCGTCATTTGCTAACAATGTATTGTTCTTTTGGCGGAAGCAAATCAAAGGAACATTTTAATTTCATTTGAAACTGTGCATCATCCTGACAGAGAAGCAAAGAAGCCGCAGTAACAACAACCCCCCAAAACCGGCAAACCACATAAACTTTTACAAAGAAAATAAAAGCAAGTTTGACATGAAACCCCTTCCTGTCTCGGAAAGTTCATTTTAAAGGTCTCCTCTGTAAATCTAAAGTGCAAACACTAGGCTAAGGTAGTGAGTGGCTGGAATTTGCATGCTGATAAGAGAAGGCTGTTGTACTTACAGTGACAGAGGGCAGGCTGCGGAAGAAAAGCTGTTTGTGTTAGCCTGAGAGTCACCCAGGGCTGCAATGAGAGGAGAGGAGAGGAGTGGGAGTGCCAAGCTGGATACACCTTCACCGCATCTCATCACATCTGCCAGCCTCTCTCTCCCTCTCTCTTTCATTTCCACATTCCCTTTGTTCCTGAAAAAAAAAATCTACACGTCACATCAGAGTCCCCAGATGCAGTCTACACCAAAGAAAAAAAAAATGAATAATTCAATCAAACTGTGCATAGTCTCTAAGGCAATAAATCTATTGCACTTAAAGAAACGAAGGGTAATTACCGCTATGGAATTAAAATCAGGCCAAAGAGCGGAGGGATCTCAGGGTCTGTAAACTCCACGGTCAAATAAAGTTGCATTTACTTAATCCTTTGACATCTCCAATGTAAACTAAGGGGGGAGGGGATCTGAACTTATTCCGGATGGGTTTGAAAATGCTTGGAGTGAGGGTCACAAAAGCAGAGAGCGTGATCAGTGAGAATACAATGCAATGGAGTAAAGTGCTGCAGTGGATCCCCTCCAGGTCCATTCCCCCCTAGTGAACAGCGGATCACACTCCCATTTTCACCGGCTGCTGCTGCGCGCCACAAATGCAACATGGATCATTTGCAGTGACTGGCAGCCTTACCTGCTTCTAGAGCTCAAAGAAAGGCTTACAAAAAGTCATTCTGATCGGCAATGTGTTCCACGCTCGGGCTAAAAGAAGCTGTAAGGGTTTTGTACCAACAGCGATTGACTAGAAACGCTGTGACTGACTTCTGGATTTGTCCTGGGCTGAGTTTAGGGAATGTCTGACAGAGAGGGAGGGAAAACACGCTCGAGATGTGATGCAAGTTAGTCAGAAGAAGGCAGTGCTGGTAAGAAAGCCCTGCGACAGACAGACCTAGGATGGGATGGAGGATAGCTACATTTGTTCCCCTATTCCTCCTCTAAAGTTGCCCTTTCGTCTCGGAGGTAAGATGACTATATTGTGTTTATTCTCTCCATGCAATTCAGGTCCAGAGACACGTTCCGGTGTAAACAGGATAGCAATTTAGGGATGTCCCCCCCTCATCATTACTGCTAACATCTAGTTAGAGTTTAAAAATCTTGATCCGTTGCTTGACACGTTCTTTGTAAACTACTCCTGTAAAAACAGGTGAGATTAAGATTGATAAACGGACCTCGCACCTAGTTCTGAACTTTCAGAAGTGCCCAGAGCCGGCTGAATTAAAATCCTTTTCATTTATACGGAAGACTTGCGGGTTTTATACTTTATACCTTTTTAAATAGGCAGGTTTGATTTATCCAAAACATTAATGGAACTGTTATTCCGATAAAGGTAACCACATTTGCCAGTATCTCTGCTTGCCTGGGCTTTGTTTATGTGCTTAAAACGCCACCCTGAGGTCAGCGCAAATAAGGCAGCCAAGGAAAAGCCTGCCAAGGAGCTTTCGGATTAGCACTTTGCAAAGCAAAACAAACACCGTCAGTAGCATCGGGAAAGTCATCGAAGAATCTCGTTTTGGCAACCCCAGTTCTAACGGCTCTGCTAATGAATTTGGGATAAGGGGAGGATCAAGCAGGATCTTCCCTCACTTTCAGCCACATTGATGGGCTCGGGAAAATATATGCAAAGAGATTTATATAAATTGAGGAGGTGAAGTGGGGACAGAAGTACTGAAACGCATCCACGACTTCGCTTCCCAACCATCTGCTCCCAAATCCTGCTTCGCTTCTGCACCTTTTGTACTGTGGACCACATCAACGGTGGTTTCCATCGCAGAAACCAGCGCCTGATAGGCAGAACATCTCTTTAACCAACTTTACAAAGTAACCTGTGGGACGGGGGGACGGGGAGGGAAGGGGAGTTATACAGCGCCACTCACTCAAGGAAGTTTCCCTTCACATCCTCAGAGCACGTGCCTCAGAGCATCTCTGACTGACTTCCCCACCAGATCCCCAGACTCTGGGCAAACTCAGGGCAAGTGCACTGCCCAGGTTTCCCTGGAGCGTTTTGCTTTTCAGTTTGTCTCTCGATTTGGAGGCGGGTCTGAGTTTGGTTTATAATCTTTGCTAAATGGTTTGAATGAAAGAGGAATTATGGAAACACGTTGCTGTGACCTATAAACAGCTCCTAGGGTCGAGGCTTGGCTTAGGTCGAGGGCAATAATTACCACACTGGGTTTGCCTATTTTCAACTGGCCAGACATAAGAAAGTTATCACAACAAAACAACGTCATGGAATAGTCCTTGTTCTACCTGGAAGCTATGGAAATACGTTATGGCGTAGTGTAAACTGCCAGCCCTGCTTTCACAAGGTTTACATAGAGATGAAGAAAAAAAATACACGGTGACTTTTAGAAGCTGAGACCTATTATAGCTGGTGGTCTCCTTTTGGGGACTGATGTCCTTTCTAAACCACAGCAAAGCATTCATGGTATCGAGTCACTCTCAACTGGAAGAGCAGTAACTTCCCTGGCAAATGTACAGTCATCAAACTTTTAATTGCAGACTGGACTAATGCAATAGTGTCTCTTGCAAATGAATCTTGAGAAGGGTGGTAAGAAACTCAGGGCTAATTGAAAGAAGAATTCAAACTTCATTTAATTAGAGTGACTAGAATCAACACTACCAATGAATTCCTTAGACATAGCAGGTACAGAAACAGAGGGACTAACTAATGTGATTGCCGAAGAAGCAAAAATATTAGCTAAAAAGAAGCCGTATACTCCCAACTCTGAGTAGTTCGGCTACTAGATTTGTCTGAGCCCTTCTTGGTAAAAACTAATTTGTAACTTCCATTTGTATACCCCTCTGAAACAATGCGTAAAATACCTTAACAGATACAAAAATGTACCTTGAGATAAAATATTTAACATTTATATTCCAGTAGACTTTAAAGGCCATGTGTTAGAGACTCACAACCATCATTTCAACCATATTTTGTCATATGCTCCTGCAGCACACACCTGTGTGGCCTGTTCTACTATATGATATTCCCACCTTTAAAGATAGTTCTGTGGTACTTATGTTGACTTTGTTAAAATTATATTATTTAATAAATAAAGAAAGGCAAAAAGAAATACTACCTCATTTAAACACACACAAACACTGAAAGGGTTGGGAGGGAAGACAGGATTAAAGCACCCTTTAGCAGGTACTGAGTAACCCACTGTCCCCATATTTCATATTATAGCCCAGTGAGCTAAGTGTAGATCACTGGTGTAAATATGACTGTTGCAGAATATTTTTTCCCCAAACCCCCAATTACTAAAAAGCCTTTGTTAAATAGGGCTATTCTGATCCACTATGAAAATTCCAAGTGTTTATCAGTCCACAGAGTTCCTTATTTCTTAGTGGCAATGCCCTAATCTAACATTGCACATTAGGATGCAATATGAAGCACATAGTAGAGCACTTATATGCTGTCTGTAAGATACACCTATACTTTACCCCATTGGCATTTGTTTGTTTCATGGATCAAAAAAAAAACAAAACATGTTTTAAAGAGACTGATATAATCACAAAAGCATGAACAATTGGTTATATAAAGAGAGAAAGAAGCTCAAATGAGAGAACAAATACACACAGCTATCTTTGAACTGAGGGCATGCCCGCATTGTAAATACAGGCACTGCCACTAAGTCCCATATGTATGCCAAATGATAGGAGGAAAAGTGATTGTCAGGTATAGGACAATGGTTCTGTATCCCATACTATTCATAACAACACTTTGCACTTGCATATTACATTGATTTCAAGATGCACTTGTGGATTTGCTACAGTATGGGCCTGATCCTGTTAGGCCCATGTCATTGTTAATTATTTCAGTGGAAGTTTAGCCTGAGTTAAGAACTGATGGTTCAGGCTCTGTGTACTTAGGAAGGGTATTTTTTATTAGCAGGGTTAGAAATATTGAAGTAGTTGAATAGATATACAAAAAAGATCATGAAGTGGGGGGCAGAAACAAGACATTAAGTTTTACTAAGCAGATGAGTTTTGCATGAGATTTATAAATGAATATTGCAAGGCTGTTTCCTTTCCTTCTTCACTTCTAAGAACATTATTATTTTTTTTTTTAACCACAGTCTGTTGCTGGAACTTGTTGAGATAAATAAAATTGGGTCTGTCTATTGATAAGTGGCTACATTTTGTAAATTGTTTTCTAAACCAGAAACATTAGGTAGAAACTGCTGAAAGTATTGTTTCAGAGTAGCAGCCGTGTTAGTCTGTATCCGCAAAAAAAACAGGAGTACTTGTGGCACCTTAGAGACTAACAAATTTATTAGAGCATAAGCTTTCGTGGGCTACAGCCCACTTCTTCAAAAGTATTGGATAATTTTAGACTGAAATGTGACACAATTTCAATCTATTTTAACATTCAATTATTGATAACTTTTCTTATTGGCTAGTACCAAGTCAGGGCCTGATCCTGCAGTCCTTACTCAATTCAACCTCATATTGACTGCTTTAGGACTTCTGCTGAGAGTAAGCACTGCAGGATTTGGCTCATAGTGTTTTATTTCTTATCTATGTCAATGATTGGCAAGTCACACGCACAAGTAATATGCATTAGTAATAGAAAGCACACTTTGTTTATTACCAGTGTAAGTTAGAATCCATAAAATTGTGTTATGACAGCAAAACCTGTGTAAATCTTTACAACCTATAGCTATAAACTAACTTGAAACAAGCTATCTTAAATTGGTACTACACTTCTGATTCAAGTAAAACATCCACTGACTTCAATGTGAATATTGCTTGAATAACAGAGTGCATAGTCAATCCCTTTCTACTCAAGTGACATCCAAAAAGGCTCCAGATTAATACAACCACATGACCATACTGAAGATGTGTATTTAATATGCAAAAATCATGCGATTTAGAAAAAGTCAACCTCTTAACATTTAAATAATAGAATAAAGGACTTAATGTAGACATCTTTTTAAAGGCTTGTTTATTATTCTGTCATTATGGGCCAGATTCTGCAGACATTTATACAAGTAACTTAACCTACATGAGCCTTCCCCCAGTGAAGCAAAGCTACTCACATGCATAAGTATTTGCAGGACTGGGACCTATGACTGCACAGATAAGACTAAATGTGCTTTATTTACACCAAAATAGAGCAATGTTGTATGTAGTAAATTGTGACAGTTGTTTTGGAATATTACATTGCAAATTTTTTTAATAGCTGGTATATAGTTTGTTCTTGTTTTGATGGAATAATGTTTTTGACTATAATATGTAGCAGAGTTAAAACAAAAAATGTTTACATAAAAATAAGAATTCAGTTGCAAAACTGCTAAAATATATTCTCTTGTAATTTGCCTTTTGACAAAATAGAGAAAGTATAGTTTTAAATTGAGCATTAAGTAAATAAATGTCAACCCTGTTCACTGGTATTAACATACTTGAAATTGTACTTTATAAATGTTTGAGAGCATCAGCATCATGATATGGTTGTCATAGAAACTGCAACAATATGTCATTTAAATTAATTTTCCATGCAGTGATGATAAGGTCTATGTCTACATCAGTTCTATAAAACAAGTTCCAAAAGTAGACTGAAGAGCAAGGAATAAGAAATATAAATAGGAAACACACATTTCAAATTATTACTTGCTCAAAAAAAAAAAAAAAAAAAAAAACCAATGCAAGATACAACTTATTGTTAAAATTACAACTCAGTATGCAATTGAGTAGAATTTTATTTCAAAGAAAGCTGAGAGAATATTTACTTACTGAAAAATTATCAGTGCTCAGTGAACCAGATCTGGTCATATTTAAAAACTGTTTAGGGAATGTGAAGTTTAGGGAATGTGAAGTATTAAACAATAATTTTTAAACCATGAATACTCTTTCTGTATGTATAAGGGGGGGGGGAGTTTAACATTGTGTTATGGATCTGCAATTTAATATTTTTTTCAAGGTAGGAAATGTAACATGAATAGATTTATTTTTCCTCTATAATGCAGCTACTGTGTGTTATGAATGCTACTTTAAGTAAATCATTGCCAGACACACTCAATTGGCATTACTGACTTGATTATTAGAACAGAAAAGTTTACCAAAATAAAGACAGTGTTCTTTAAAAATAATAATCACACTATGGTGATGTAAGAAGATTTAGCTCTTGATTTATCTGTCTTTTGCTATGTTATGCAGCAACAACATTTACTCTGATTTCTCTTATTACATGTTTCATAAAAATATCCAATTCAATAGTGAGGCTATGGAGGAAAATACTGAGCAGCACTTAAATAAGAAATCCAATATATTTTTCTCACTAACATATTTTAATGGTGATCAGGAAATATATAAGAATTTTGATATATTTAATGAGTTGCCATACAGCTTTTTATATCCAAGACCTCTGAAATTATTTGAGGCTTGAAATAAGTCATCTTCAAGTAAATGAAAACTAACACTGTTATTAAAAAAAGAGAGAGACTGAAGTAGCTATCTGCAGTAGAGAAAGAAGAAACATCTAGAGCTATTCTTCTTGATAGGATTAAGGAGTGCTACAAAAGAAGCATTTAAATCTCTAGTTTTCCCTGACAATTAACAATGAAAAGCAGATGTTTACAAAGCTATTTTATATGCTGGTTTATAAGATGCTAAAAGATGGTTTGTGGATGGTAAGAAGGAAGAGCTGGATAACTGCTTGCCTGGTGTATATTTAAAAGCATTTTCATTGGCTCAGTTATTGTTAATAATGAAAGAAACACTTTGTGCTGTGTGTGACTATAGAAAACTGCCGTCATAAAGTCCTCAAAAAACTCTTAAGATGTAATTTACAAAGATAATAATAACACAGAATTATTTCACTTCTCTGAATGCTACACATTTGCATACCAGGACTGTGTACAATATACTCATAATGCACATTCATAACAACAAGGACTTCTCAACACTGCAACTACAGCACAAGATCTGTGCATTAAACAATCTACAGTTCCAAGTTTTCCTTTTTGGTGTGAAACTGTTTGTCTCTGTAACCCAGGTGCTAGCTGTCTACACAAAAGAGGTCCACATTCAAATCTACACCTTCACTGTGTATGATAATCTAGTGAATATCATAAAATACTATAAAATGGCAACAGTCTTATTTACCCAGTGTCATTTTGAAAAATGGCAAATTATTTAACATGAATTTGAGAGAAAGCCTTGCCTAGGGTTGAGAGTCTGCAGATGTGGATTCTACTCCTGGTTCTGCTACAGACAAAGAAAGTGATTTTGACCAAGTAACTTTTCAAAATTTTCAAACGTTTTCCGACCCCAGCTTAGGCACATTTATTGTGATCTGTGTACTTAAATTGGGTGCATGCAAAAATATGTCTGAAAAGTCAGACCTACACATTCTGGGTTCTCAGTCCTATCCATAAAATGGAGATTATCCTATTTTACTGATCTTGTAGGGATGTCAGGATACTTAATTAGATTCCTTACATCGTGACCAAGCAATCCTTATGCATTAAAAGGACTTGCATTAAGGGTCCCAATCTTGCAAAGACTTGTGCACATGCTTACATTTACACAGTCTTAGGAGTCCCATTGACTTTAAGGGGACTTCTCACTGTGCAAAACATTAAGCAGATGTGTAGGTCTTTACAGGACCAGGGCCTAAATTAATGGGACTATTTATATGTGTCAAGTTACTCACATGCTTAAGTGTTTGCAGGATCAGGCCCAAGGTTTGTGAAGCTCTTTGAAACCTTCAGCTAGAAGAAATTACAGAAATATTATAAATATTTATATATTAGAAATGTTTTCTGGTACCGGTAGGAGGACATATAGTAAATTGAACATTAAAAAAAATTCATTGACTAGTGATATTTAAACACATTTGTAAAAAAAAGGTTTTACATTTCTATTTTCTAAAAATAATTCCTAAGATTTAATCATAATCATAAAAATACCTTCATCTATCACCTGGGTGCTACCAGAGCCTGAGTAATTTGATTTTTATCTCAGACACTGAATAAATTCTAATTTCAGTTAATGCCCATATTGTTTCTTTTATTTATCCAGTTGTGAATGAATGTATACCAGTAAATTATGGAAATATTCAGTTCATATTACCTGACCAGATTTATTTTTCTCAATGGACTCTTGAACTACTCTACATCCCTACACATAGGGTAGCTTTCCTAGAATAAAATTTATGATGCTACTGTAGTTTAGTGTGTAACAATATACAGAGTAAATTAAGGCCCCAGTCCTGCAAACATACATACTTGGACTACTCATGAGTAAAGGTGAGCATGTGTGTAAATGTTTGCAGGATTGGGGCCCAAGGAAGCAATAATTTACTTAATATAGGCCCATATTCTCCCAAACAGAATTATTTATGTATATAATAGCAAGAAGTTATTGAGCAATATTTTGTATCTATTTGCAAAATGCCATGGGGCAAATCCCACTCCAATAGGTATGATTGGCACAGGAAATAGGGGCAAGGGAAGGAAACCCATCTCTCGGGCTGCAGCAGCCTGCACTAGTACTGTGCCCAAACACCGTGTGGGGAAATAATCAACCCATTGCAGCTCACCAGCTCACTCCAATCCAAAAACCTACTGCATTGGAACACAGCACGCCCCCACAGAGCTCGGTTGCATGCCAAAAGAGATGTGTAGACCCCTGTCTGGCTCCCAAAATCCTGGCACCTGTCCCATGAGCAGCAGAATAGCACCAGTTTGGCTACCAGCAGAACCCTCCATAGCTCCACAGAAGGGGGCAGGATTTTGCCCCAGTCTCATTTGCTACTTTGCTGTTATTTCAATATGATATTTTAATAACATAGAGCTGCAAGTGTTTTAGGCTATGATCTGAAATGTCTGACTGTTAGGTTTCAGTTCTGTATATTCATATTTTACATGCCCTTTCAATTAGCTATCTCATATATGCAATAGGAATTTATGCCCAAAGTGGACAGCCTAGTTAAAAAATAAATTAAAATAGGAGATGTTCACATTCAAGAGCAAAACAGTGCATGGCAGTGGTTGTTAGAACTAAAAAGCACAGTACTATGAACAAAAAGAAAGTATTCTTGACTCAACATTGCTTTTTCCCCCCGTTATCTTCCGATCAGAAAGATGAGTAGCTCTTATGGCTGCAGAGAAAACTGCGCCATGTTAGAGGTTTATTGAATATATAATATTGGGGAATGTGGGATTTGTGATTTTCAGTGAGAACGTACAAAGTATATTATTTAATATACTTTTAAAATGTGAAATTATCACATTTATTTAACTTGAGTGTAAACACCTACTCTGACCATAGGCAAACAGCTTTTAAAAAATATCCCAGCTAATTATTGCATACTACAGATGTGGTGCTCTGGCATATAAAGAAGAGGGGATCCTTGAATACTGTCAAAGGATTCTGGAATATGGAATTACAGAAGAAAACCTGGGCTGTGACAGTACTGATAGCAAACTAGGGCTTCCTGTTATTATTTGCAAACTCCACTCCAAAAACGTAATGAGGGTTTCCATAAACGTAATGGACAAAGTAAGCAGTTCTGTGTGGAGGACCCAGCATATTACCAAAACAATTACATTTCTGGCATTGCTTTATTGTATGTAAAAAACTCAGCAATTATATGTTTCTCACATGTTTATTGAAAATTTCTTTTGGGCTTTTTGAATTTTTCTTTTGATCCTATACTCCTTATGCAGGCAAAACTCCTTTAAAATAAATAGGAGTTTTGCCTGAGTAAGAATGGTAGAATCAGGAAAGCAGATGAAACAACTGAGGTTTGTTAATAGGAAAATCAAGTTGATGGTCCTATAATTTTCTTCATTATGGAGATGAAAATGTGCACTCTTCATTACTGAGGCTATGTCTACACTTCGGGGGGGAACGATTTCAGATACGCAAATTCAGCTACGCGAATAGCGTAGCTGAATTCAGCGTATCTGAACCGACTTACCCCGCTGTGAGGATGGTGGCAAATCGACTGCTGCGGCTCTCCCGTCGAGGGCACTTACTTCTACCTGGGCTGGTGGAGTATGCGCGTCAATTCGGGGATCGATTATCGCGTCCCAACGAGACACAATAAATCGATCCCCGAGAGATCAATTTTCTACCGCTGATCCGAGCAGGTATGAAGACCAGCCCTGAGTAAACTCACACTTGGGTTACTACTGTAACTCTTGTTCAGTCTCACCTCCTGTCTTTCACTGTTTGTTGCTCTCACTCTGCCTTACTTCTAAAATTAGTGTGTAAACTCTTCAGAAGAGGGAGTATGAAGCAGATCCTCAGCTGTTGTAAATTGTCATACCTCCATCAATTTACACCAGCTGAGGATCTGTCTCCATCTCTTTATGTGATATGTAAAGAAACATGCGCACTTTGGGACACTGTATACCTTATATTTCAGGGGTTGTCAAACTTTGGCTCCTGGCCCATTAGGGTAAGCCGCTTCCGAGCCTGGACATTTTGTTTACCTGGAGGGGCTCCATGCCTGTGAATGCTCATCTCCCAGTGTCCGCGGTTTGCCGTTCCCAGCCAAGGGGAGCTGTGGGAAGTGGCGCCACTTCCCGCAGCTCCCCTTGGCTGGCAACAGAGAACCGCAGCCACAGGGAGCCGACGGGCTCCATGCCTGCAGATGCTCCAAGTAAACAAAACAACAGTGTACTAGATATTCAATTCAATGATTCCATAGAGTTTAAAATCATCAAATTTTGGTGTAGACCCGTTTATAAGCCGAGCCCTGCTCTTTGATGCGTCACTTTTTTACCAAAAATATTCGGCTTACAAACAAGTATATATGGTAAATAATTTTAAAAGAACAATTTCTCACAACTCTATTGTTTACCTAACCTCTCCCTCTCATTCATATATACACACACGTACATACGCACACTTATATGCTTCTGCAATATAGATGACAAATCTGACCTTTATACTGGGACAGATAAAAGGCGTTGTTTAGGAAATGTTGATCTGGAGCGCAGACCAGCGGTAAAGAGATCCCACTTCTAACTGAAGCCCTTTAGCTGAGGTATTTCAACTAAAAAGATTGTGTTTATTTGAAAATGTTGGAAATGTTTCTTAGCAACACCAATCCAACTGACAATTTCCACTCTTCCCTTGGCTCCCCCGCAACCTCTTTGCGTGGGCTGTAGTCCACAAAAGCTTATGCTCTAATAAATTTGTTAGTCTCTAAGGTGCCACAAGTACTCCTGTTCTTCTTTTTGCGGATACAGACTAACACGGCTGCTACTCTGAAACCTTTGAAAACACTGTAGAACAATCAATGACATAACATGGGAAAACATTTCCAAAGGTCAAGACAATGAGTGCTACAGGATAATACTAATATTTTAGCACATGAAAGAGGAAACTATTTGCAGCTAAATGAGAGCAATGGGTTGCAGCACCAATGAGTATAAAGGAATAACACTAAAGTGGCCAAAAGCAGAGATCAGGGGTCACAGAGTCTACAGTGGTTGATGGGGGCTTGAAGTTGAGACAGCAAAGAGGTCAAGAGCAAAATGAGGCTTTATGTAGGTGGTTTGGATACTTTCTTCAGAGCCAAATGGTTCCTAGATTATGACCCTGGAAACAAAGGTTTTCAGAGTTTAAAAGTTCTTGTAAATTTTGGCAATTTGTAGCCAAAAGAAACTTAGTTTACTGGACTGCTCTAGCTGAGATTACAAAATAAAGTTTAATTGATTAAATCTAGTTGCCAAATATATTGGCTCCCCCAGTAGCCCTCCTGCTATGCTCTGGCCAATTCTGTGGCATTCCCTGTGAGTTAAACATAGATCACCTGGTCAGATGTGCCATAGTAATTTTCCTAATGTTTAGTTCATGGGGAATGCCACAGAACAGGCCAGAGAACAGCAGGAGGTAGCCTGGCAGTGCTGGGGGAGATGGGTTGTTCCCTCTCAAGATCTCCTGCATACACCCAGGTAGGCAATATGTGAAGGAATGCCCCCTCGCTACGATGTTTCTCTGGTACCTTTCTTGTGGGGTGGAGCTTAGAGGGGCATTCCTCCTCTTTCCATGGACCTCCTTAGGTCTTGCAAGAGGGGAGAACACCCAGCAAGATTTAAATCGCCATGCCCCTCATAATCCTATTTTAGCTCACAGGGCAAGGAATGGCAGATGAATCTATAGGTGGTGCTGGGTGTGTGGTGAGGTTAGGAGCCTATTAAAGCTGGAAGTGGTGGTCTCTGAAAAGCCTTCTAAAGAAAGTTGGGGAAGAGGGGGAGACCTTAGCTAAAGAGTCATGGTTACAGAGCTAGCTGCACCTTTGACCCCTTTCTGGTCTCTCTCAGTGCATAGCTTCAGGTGGCTAGGCCCCATGCCTTCACCTCAGTCAGGATGGAATCCTGCAATTCTCCTACTCTTAGACCAGGCCCCAGGTTACAGCACCCTGTGATTCAACTGTGTTTATCAGCAGGCCCAACAAGGTTTAGCACCTGCAAGTCTTCCCTTCAAGAGACTGTAGCCAGTGGTCAATACAGGTGATCTGAGAGCCTTCTCAGGCAAAGTATTGTACAATCTTAACAGTTGGAATACACCAAAGCATAAGAGAAATGGAATTTTAAAACAATAAAAAGGGCCAGGGGTGCTGGAACAATTTTTATAGTGAGGGTGCTCAGAGCCACTAAACCAAACTGTAAACCCTGTATATAATGGAATCTACTTCAAGCCAGAGGGGTGCGGCAGCACCCCCAGCACCTCTAGTTCTAGAACCAATGAAAAGGGCTACAAGTACATCTCTCTTCTTCAAGCTCACCATCCCCCAGATGCTTAGGAAGGCCTAACTGCTTCAGACCCCCAAGCAGGAATCTGTCTATGTTAGTCTGTTTTCTGCAAACAGCTCCCTGACATCTGCCTCCCCACTCTGGGCAGAGGACGAGTTTTTAACTGTTACAGTCCTTTTGATCTGTTTATTCCCAGCCCTGGCAAAACAGCTGTGTTACTCTAGCTGGAGCCTGGAAGTAGCATCTTTGCACCTAATAGCTCAGGCATTGTTTCCTAAATGACCCCCCAACATTGGGAGGTTGCTTATCTAGATCCATTGTGTTGCTTTCTTCCTAACAGCCCTGCTATTAACCTAAACTAACATATGTATACACTAAACATTCCAATAAACCCAGTATACTCATACAGTACCTGCCCTAATAACCAGGTCACATACTATATTGATAAATTACTTCATATCAGCCTGACATCCTTCACAAAGGGCCCATGGTATTATCTTGATTTGGGATAATTCTGAAGAACCTTCTGTGGCTCAGAGGGGAAAGCAGCTGGGCCGTGAGCCTCTAAAGGCTCACTGGGGTTGGAGGCTGTCAAGGTGCTAAAGACCCTTTTAAGGCTCACAGGGAGATGGAGGGAGGAGTCTTCATTCCCAGGACTATCTCCTCAGGGAGAAGGATGAGGTGAGGTGTGTGTCTTTACTCCATGGGACCCCTGCTGGAAAACAGTAGAGGGGAGTGATGATTCTCCCCATAGTTCTGCAGACCTCCAAGTCCCTATCAGTTATGTTCCCGGCCTTCACCAAGGGCCTTTGGAGACCCCAGTTCTAAGGGCATTAGACAGTTATAGGAGGGGAGCTGCATTTGGATGCATATCCCAAATTATGCATAAGGAAAGACCTCATTCTCTGGTTCCTAGGAGGTGGACTCATTTTGCATGGATCTTAGGACGTTTGCAGCATCAGAATCCATCTCCACTGGATAGTGGTTGGCAGGACACTTCATGGGCAGCAGAGCTAGGGTGTATAATTTCCCCCCAACCCTCTGATATTTGAAAAGCTGCTGGATTGGGACTCCCTTCTTGTGAACTTCTAAAGGAACAGGGCTCTTCTCCAGTGGAACTTTGGGGGATGGAGGGCTGTTTGTTTTGTTTTTACACAGCAATTCTTATAACAAAGTTAAGGTGAAATTAAGGTTGCGGGTACATATCAATGTTGTGAGAGTAGGTTACCTTAGGAGAATAATCAAGACAAAAATTAGAAACCTAGGAAATTCAAAATGAAGGTTTCTCTTCCACAATAAGTCAAAGTCACACTCAGATCACTACCACTACCTTAACTCTGCCCCAATAGAGACAAACACCAAAGCTTGTACTGGGAGGAAAAGCCAAAATCAGAATTCTACTTCATGAAAGAGTCATCAAGAAGTACAAGTCAAGTGATAGTAATGCTACAAAAGAAATTGGGCTGCCTGCAGAGTAGCTGTAATAAGCTTACTTCAAAATATATTCCACTGCAGATTCATTTTCAAGGCACACCCCAAAATACTAGACTTAAACATCTGTCACCGTACACCTATGGAAATCACTTTCAAATTCATCGCAGACATATTTCCTGCTCCTTTAGAAGTTCAAATGTGCAAGCATTATGTATTCTTAGTTAACAAAATTATACACAATTACATATTGTCTTCAAGTGTCATACGTTATTACAGTCATTTTTAAAACACAAAGTTTTCCCATTCCCCTATGTGGTTAAGTCACACATCATAATGGAAATGGATTATGGTGCCATTCCTCCTCCACTCACTGTATATTAAAATTATAGGTGTACTCAGTTACAGTGGGCTCTGGACTTTATTAAAGTAGCATTTACGAACAAACAATTTCAAGTAGTTCTCCAGGCCTGAAGTTGATCAACTAGAAACTGTTAGTTGGTCCATGAATCAAATAAACAATTCTACAAATCAATGACTTCTCTTGCTTCAAAATGTCCAACCACTGCACACACAGACTTCATTAAGCTAGATTATAAAAACAACATTATGCAATATGCACCTTTAAAATTTTTGTGGACTAAATTTTAATTTACTTCAATATGTTACTGAGCTCCTCTTTTCTTGGAGTGAAAAACAGCGAACAATTACATTGATCTTGTAAAAAAAAAAAATCCTGTTTTTAATTGACAAAAATCTGATCTTTTAAATCCAATTACTCATGTAATGTTAGTATAAAAGTGACAGTTGCATAAAAATAAAGTGCAATGAATTATCTCTCTATCCAAGTACCTGACTGGTGATACAAAGCCAGGACAAAAAATAACCTTTGCACATATAACAGCTTGATTAAGATTCTTGAGGGCAATTTTAGCCCTGATTCCATTGCCCAGTAGTTCAACATTCACATTGTGTAAGTGTCTTAAACAATAATCTCATTCCTTATTATTATTTATATTATAATAGTGCCTAGGGACCACACCCAACAGCAGGACCCCATTGTGCTAAGCACAACACAAACACATAGTAAGAGACAGACTCTGTCATGAAGAACTGATGATCTACACTAGGGGTAGGCAACCTATGGCACGGGTGCTGAAGGCGGCACGCAAGCTGATTTTCAGTGGCACTCACACTGCCCGGGTCCTGGCCACCGGTTCGGGGGGGCTCTGCATTTTAATTTAATTTTAAATGAAGCTTCTTAAACATTTTTAAAACCTTATTTACTTTACATACAACAATAGTTTAGTTCTATATTATAGACTTCTAGAAAGAGACCTTCTAAAAATGTTAAAATGTATTACTGGCATGTGAAACCTTAAATCAGAGTGAATAAATGAAGATTCGGCACACCACTTCTGAAAGGTTGCCGACCCCAATCTACACAGACAAGACAGACAGAAGGTGGAAGAAAGGGATACAACATAAAATTGGGACACAGAAAGATTAAGTAACTGGGCCAAGGTCACACAGGAAGTCTATGACAGAGCCAGGAAATGAACCCTGCTTTCAAGTCTAAATGCAGTGTATAATCCACAAGACCAGACCTTCTTCCTAATTCCCTTCATTCAAAGTTATATGTGTAGTTTTGTTTGCCTTTCTCCAGACTCTGGGTGAGCAGTACTAACTCACTCAAAATTCACAATGAAATAAATGGGAACTTTACATGAATTTTATGCAAAAGAAAATGTGTTGCGTGGAGTGACACTTATGGATGTCAGTAGAGCTATGTGAGGAAGCCTGCATACTACCTATCTATATTGTGCCTATATCATGTTACTGCTGTTAGTTCCTCAGTGTTATAAGCAGTATATTTACTCATAAATGTTTAAATGGTAAGAGTTCTGTGGGGGTATTATTTATATGATTAAATTATACCAGCCTTTAAAAAAAACTTGCCTATTTAAACATACAAAAAAAAAAGTGTGTGTGTGTGTGGGGGGGAATGGTTAGTTTATACCCTTTGATTAAGTTACAGATCTACTGCTGCAGAAGCTTTTAAAAATGTATCCATAATAAGACCTATGACTGTGTACATTTCTGTAGGAAAACCCTGTATGAACATTTCCCCTAGAGGTAATGAGCATAGACTGCCTAGGAATAATTTCTCTCCCCTTAAAATTATATATGTATGTGGAGATTTATGTATGTGAATTATTAATTATGAATAATTTTCTATGTGAATTATATATGTGACTTTATAGATCTATCTATATAATTTAATTCTGTGGAATTTTTTCCTGGGTAGGTGGGTGGGCGACACAAATATTAGTAACATTCTAATGAAAGGGGTTAATTGTAACAATCAAATCATTCTCCTACTCACACTTCTATTATTTCTATTTTCACAAGACTTCAAGGGCAATCTTCAAATGCAGCCTGATTCATTCTACCATTGGTGGATGAAGATATGGCCCTGCAAAGACTCTCCAATATGCATTTAGCAAAAGAAAGCTGTTAGTCCTCCCACAGTCCCGTCTCCCCCTCCCTCCCCAAAAAGAAAGAGAGAGAGAGAGAGAGAGAGAGAAGCTGTGGTCCTGATCTAGAGAGATGCTTTGTTGGAACTTGGTTGGGACTCAGCCCCTCTCAGGATCAGATTTTAATGCAGAAACACACAAAGGTCCTAAATATCCTCTATTGTTTCTCTAATCATAATTCCTACCTCCAAGACAGAGGCTGCCATTTATGTGATTGTAAAAACAGAACTGACCACTAGTGAAGATGGAAATTGCTGGGTTCCCAGTGAAGGTCAAAATGCTCATGGAAGGATGGGAATCAAAATCAACTGCAAGGCCACAAAATGCTTGTCCCAGCCTTTAAACAAAGCCCATATCTGCTGTCTTTGATCAATATCCTGCCTCTGCTTGGAATACGCACCTGGGTGCTACCATTACTGGCATTATGACAGCATAACTAATCCCTGTTTAGACCTGGAATTACCAGGTTGCAACAGCAGATTAAAATAAAAGAAATATGCATTAATAAAGCTGATGAAAAAAATCTAAGCAATTTATTCGGCTAACCTCAACATTATGCCTGGACCACTGTGGCCACCACAAAACTAAGCAGTGTGCTGAAGTTCTCCTCTTTGAAGATGAGATCAGAAAAAATTTCAATTTCAGATAAGATTTTATTTTAGATTGAATCTCAGTCGGCTCTTCTGTGATCAATTCTGGAAGGAAATTTCTCAGCCACCCACTATTCTAGTTTTATTACTAAAGTACACAAAAGAGTATTTCTCCCCCACCCCTCCATTTGTCCACTGGAGATTTTTCATTGCACAAAGGCTTCACTCAGGACAATTACTTTAAGCAGTTCAAACTCATTTATCTGAACAGCCTCACATAAGCTCATAAATGAACATGATGGAGAAAGTTCACAAGTGAAATATGCTAGAGGCTGGCAGAACATAAGAACGACCAAACTGGGTCAGACCAAAGGTTCATCTAGCCCAGTATCCTGTCTTCTGACAATAGCCAGTGCCTAATGCTTTAAAGGGAACGAACAGAACATGTAATCATCAAGTGATCCATCCCTTGAGCCCATTCCCAGCTTCTGGCAAACAGAGGCTAGGGACACCACCCGGTCCATCCTGGCTAATAGCCAGGATGGACCTATCCTCCACAAACTTATCTAGGTCTTTTTTGAACCCTGTTATAATTTTGACCATCACAACATCCTCTGGCAAGGAGTTCCACAGGTTAACTGTGCGATGTATGAAAAATACTTCCTTTTGTTTGTTTTAAACCTATTGCTGTCTATTAATTTCATTTGGTGACCCCTAGTTCTTGTGTCAGTGAGGAGTAATTAATACTTCCTTATTTACTTTCTCCACATCAGTCATGATTTTATAGACCTCCATCATATCTCCCTTTCGTCATCTGTTTTCCAAGATGAAAAGCCCTAGTCTTATTAATCTCTCCTCATATGGAAGCTGTGCCATACCCCTAATCAAAACCTTTTCTGAACCTTTCCCAATTCCAATATATCTTTTTTGAGATGGGGCGCAGTATTCAAGATGCGGGGGTATCATAGATTTATATAGAGGCAATATGATATTTTCTGTCTTATTATCTATTCCTTTCTTAATCATTCTTAGTGTTCTGTTCACATTTTTGACTGCCGCTGCACATTGAGTGGATGTTTTCAGAGAACTATGCACAATGACTCCAAGATCTCTTTTTTGAGTCGTAACAGCTAATTTAGACCCCATCATTTTATATGAATAATGGGAAGGTTCTAGTTATCCTGGAGTAAACATGGCAAGAATCTGTGTAAAATTTCACACTGAAAAAAAGCCTTTCTCAAATTTGCAAAAGGAATTTAAATTCAATGTTTACCCAAACTGCACATTAAAAAAAACAAGCAAACATTGCAAGCATTCTAAACATGCATAAAACAAAAAAGGAAAACCCAAGGGCAAGTTAAATAATGGTAACTTACAGCTTATCTTCCATCATCATGCATATCAGTTCAGTATATGGCAAATATGGAACAGCTATATTCATTCTAACCTGGTTTTTAAACTTTCCCTTCATCCCCTCCTTCCCTCTGCAGTGGAGTCCTCCAGTGAAGTTGTTGAGGAAGTACTGATGTATCACTAAGCAGTATTTTGTCAAAGGGTTTCTAGATAACAGAATCCAGGCCCACAATCAGCAATCTGAGAAGGAAGAAGTGGACACTAAAAGGAGTTCTTGACTGTGTTTCAGATGGAGACACCATGAAGTGGGAAAATAAGCCTCTTAGACAGAAACATCAGGAACAGGGAACGTCGTGCCCACAACCACTAGCTTGAATGCATGAGCAAGTGACATATAATCAAGTGACTTGTTTCCTGGACCTATGTTCCTTGCCCTCCTCCTGCCTCTGTGAGACAACTTGCCCTACTCCCCCTCCCACCCCACCATCCAAGCTCTGCTGTATATTACAGTGATTTATCTAACTGATATCAATTTTTCCAAGTTTTCAAAGATGTATTAGACATCTCACAAAATACCCAAGTCAAAACAGTCACTCTACTGAAATGCTCAGCATTTTTATGGCACTCCTCACAGTAGAATGAGATTGCCCAAATAGTTTTAAGTGTCCAGATGGCGCTATACCTGAAACTTCATTGTTTAAGGTGCTCTCAACAACAGTGTTTTCAATCACAACAAATTTGGGTTGTTGAAAGACGGTATCCCTTATTTTCCCAAGACCACTCCTTTTGGGATAGTTCTTCACTTTTACAAATGTTGCTCGGAACCCAACACCCTACAGCAACATCACAAATGCATTTAAAATCATTGTAGTGTGTGGACACCACAGAAATAATAATGAAATAAGCCTTGTGTATCCTGTGACATATTGTAAGTATTATCCCCATTTTACATAGAGGGAAACCTAAGGCCACAAACGATATCTGTAGCAGAGTTGCAAGCAATACCCTGATATCTTAATTCCTCAGCCTCTGTCTTTACCACTAGACCATCCTAAACTCCACTGCTTTTTAGCCACACTGAATCTTATCAAAGACACCAAAACTGAGACAATTTTGTTTCGAAGAAATAAACCTAACATGCGTACAAAATGTAGCATAGACCAGGGGTCAGCAATGTTTGGCACGCGGCTCGCCAGGGTAAGCACCCTGGCGGGCCAGGCCAGTTTATTTACCTGCTGACGCGGCAGGTTCGGCCGATCGCGGCCCCTACTGGCCGCGGTTCGCAGTCCCGGGCCAATGGGGGCGGCGGGAAGCCGCAGCCAGCACATCCCTCGCCCGCGCCGCTTCCCACAGCCCCCACTGGCCCGGGACGGCAAACCACGGCCAATGGGGGCCGCGATCGGCCGAACCTGCCGCATCAGCAAGTAAATAAACTGGCCCGGCCCACCAGGGTGCTTACCCTGGCGAGCCGCGTGCCAAATGTTGCCGACCCCTGCTCTATTCATTCATACACCAATATCCATAATCATTGGATTCTACTGAATAATCAATGGTCAAATTAAAACGCTTTGATCCCAATAACAATTTAAACTTTCAATGAATGAAAGCTGAATGCTAAAAGATGATGAATTGCTAAAATGATTGTAATAAAATCCAATGTTCCTTGTTAATGAATCTCGGTATCACCAATACAGTACCATCTCTAGGACGACTGCATTCCTCCATCATCACTACCTATTCAAGTTGGCCACCGCAAATGATGTTTGATGGCTCCATCAAATAGGTTCAAGGAACTAAATTTGGCAATCACTGACATCCACACAACTCCATTGGGGCTGATCTTGTCCTCCTTACTCAGCCAAAACTTCTGTTGATTTAAATGGGAGGTGCATAATTTTAGCCCCCGAAGCCAACTGGTAACCCTTAAAAAAAAATAAAAATAAAAAAAAGCTCTCCCAGATTGTATGACAGCAAGTCTGCAGCCATAAGCCTTCTTGCTTATATAAAACAGCTGTTCTCTTTCTTTGTTCAAGCTATGCTTAAGACTTGTCTACATGCAAAAGTGATACCACTTTAATTACATCAATAAAGTTAAAGCATTAAAAAAAACCAACAAAACACAACTCCCCAAGTGCAAATGCAGTTCTTTAGATGTTCTTTATACTGGTAGAGCTATTTCTGCAGGGGAAGGAGAACAAGCTATGTTGGTATATGGCACCTTTATACCAGTATAACTGCATCCACAGTTGGGTGGTACCTGTATAACTCTTTTGGTAGAAGCTCACATCTTAACCAAAATATTTACTATATACTGGGTTGTAGTATAAAACCAAAAACTGTATGTAGAACTGGGCTTAGATATGTTCCATGTTAAAAGGATTTGACTAATGTAAAAAGATTAATGTGTGACTCTTAATATTTTAGAGCTGTTGAAAGGTTCTAGATTTGACAGCCTGGGAGACTCACGTTTCCCATCTATCCACAAAACAAGTATCACACAGGCAGCAGCTTCCTCACCCCTCAAGGGACCACCTCAATGGATGAAAATGTAGTTGTGTTTTCTTGACACAGTCAATGCTTGGCATTTCTGTCAACAAGAATGCCATTTCTGGTAGTAAATTTTCTGTAACTCAAATTGGACTGAGATGACCAAATTCTTTTCACTGTCCACCAAACTGCCGGCAGAAGATAACAGCTTTGGTTAACTGAGCCCTGGGTTGCATTAGAACTTGAGGCCTAGAAAAACTGAAAGGCTCTGAATCCCCATACCAGCCCTCTGAGCCCATTGACTTGGGGTAAACACTTGACATTTTAAACATTTTAAAAGCCTCATTTAATTTTGTTTTAAAATACAATGAAAATTTCAATATTTTATAGAGTATAATTATGCTTTGCTAAAACCACTGTACAGTATAAATAAAACTTGTATTGAAATATAATAATTTAATGTTGGACAATAAAATTGTCTGAAATTTTACTTTCTGAAAATATCTAAATTTTGTTGACATTATTACACCTTAATTGTATTACAATGGTGCCTAAAGTGCCAGTCATGCATCTGGGCTGCATTGTGCTAAGCACAGTAGAAAAACAAATATTTATGTATTCTATGAGTCTTATTTTACAGAGTTCAGCAGATCTATATAGAGTCCATGAAAAATAAACTTGATAATGAACTTAAGTATCTCTCACTTTTCTGGGGCTAACTCGTCATGAGTTTCTGCTTCCACATCTTTAAACCATGCCCCTTTGTGTGATAGTACATGAATTTTTTCATTACATGAACACAACAGTTGGCAATACAATGTTATTTGGCTATATTTATGGATTATTAAATCTTATCTAACATACCTATTTCTAAGGACCCTACCACCTTGGTCTAAGCACACAAAAAATCATTATATGTAGACAATGGCACAGAAACATTTTAAATACTAATCAGATTGTAAAGTAATGTGATATAGGTTCCCAGAACACTGAGCAATGGGACTTAACAGGCCACAAGTTCCTAAATGTGGCTTCCAATTGTTTGCACGTGGAATTCTCTGTATTATTGTTTCCTCATACAAATAATAATTTAAATGCAACAAGAGGATTTATATGGGTAAACACATTCATATGCAGGTGGTAAGTGCAAATTTGATCTGCTCACACAAATTATAGTGCATGCAAAACTGCAAGCAAATAATTCTGTGCACTGTTTTTTGTGCACATGGTCGGAGGTCAGATTGAGGGCCTTTTGAAAATTTGGTACAGATATTAACTTGATGATTTGCTAAATCTCAGATGAAAAAAGTGTGAAATGACCAAAAGTGTAATTTACAAATGTATCTATTTCAAAATGTAATTAAATTTATTTGTATTTAGTGAAAAAAATCTCATCCATGAGCTAAAAGCTTCCATACTAAGATTCAGTTCAAAAGTAATTTAAATGTGGATTTAAACCGGCTCCAATTGCAGTAATAAGGGATGATAATCAAAGTGCTTACCACAACTTAAACCACTGCAGTATTAGTGGGTGCTATTATGATACATCTCCCTTCCATAAATCCATTTGAATGTTAGGGCTAAACATTAGCAGAAAGGTAAAAGCATAGTTTTTGGATACACTTACTATGTGTTTGTACAACACCTAACACGAAGGGGCACCAAACCTGTTTGGGGCTTCTAGGTGCTACTAATACAAGTCAAAATAAATAAATAAATAGTTCAGAGAGTCAAGAGAAAAAAAGAGAGACTCTAAATATATTTCTATTTAAAACTTATTTTTTTTAAAGTTTATTAAGGAACATTTACTAGTTATTAAATCACTCTCCACCCTCTTGTCCTGCAGCACAGCACTACATATCCATTCATCCTCTTCAAGGCGTGGGTGGCCTCATAGATTCTGCGGCTGATTTCAGACTCCTCTTGCCGTATGTATTTACCTTCCTGCTGCCATTTCACATTTATCGGTTTCAGTGCCATTCCTTCATATGGCCATGGTGTTTTATTTTGTTTTGTTTCTTTCTTTTAGCTTTATTTTCCCCATTCAGGGGGAGGAGGGAATTCCAACACCAGTCAAATGACATTTTATATTGCTTCTGTCTCTTTAACACTCTAGAATAGTGGCCACTTTCTTAAAGGGACAGTGGTGTGTTCCTGTTCCTTGATTGTTGTACTCTTTCCCCAGATCCCACAATTAGGAGCCAAATAAAAGCCTTAACTAATATGGAATTTCACCCTGAATGGTCACAAATTAAGCAGAGTGCGCTCCTTATTAGCCTAAACAAATTAGTCTCATTTTCTATTTTTGGTTTATACCATAAGAAATGAGATAATTTTAAATGCAAAACTTCGTACACTGTGCAAATCACGTCAGTATGTCAAAGTAAAATAACAAACCTAATGAGGAATGATAAAAAAGCAGGACCCATTAGTTTAAAGATACATGGAAACAGCCAAAGATGACAAACATGCATAAAATTCAAAACATGATGGAAAAGGGAACAGGCACTGAACCACATAAATCAGTGTTTTGAATTCTATTTCTCTGTGGGTATAATTGTACCTTAGTTTCTTATAATGATTTATTGAGGTAAATATTCTGTATGGTTTAACAGCTACAGCTTCAAAGTGTCAGGCACAGACTCTCCTTTATTCATGAGGCAGCTGAGTATTGGGATGTGAATTAGCTTCTGTATTCTGGGACTTGGCAAAGTTTGTTTTTAAGGTCCTTATAAAGGATTCATGTTGATGCAGTTATTCAAAAGTGAAAAACACTGTGCTGTAATGGATGAAATAGAAAACTTTTACAGTAATTCTGCAGGAAAAAAGTAAATAAACTGAAATAAACCATGCAGAATTACCTTCAGCAAAAGAAAGGAATGCTCTTGAGTTAATATTAGTCCACTAATTCATACATAGGATCACACAGCAACCTAATTTCTTGATGAAGTACTGAAGTGTGAGTGGAATCCAGAATTTATTTTAAATAAAAAGTATTAAAATATGAGAAACAAACAGAATGAAGTTTTAAACTGTGACATAGGCAGTTTGGGTTGATTGCCAAACCACGCTTTCTATTGCTCTCAGACCAGGATAAACCAACCATTAACTAATAAAAAGAGTCATAGTCCATGAAAGCTATGATTGCATTTTAAGAGTTTTTAAATCTATTATTAAGAAAGAACAATTTGCAAAATATATTCCCTCTTCTGTTGATATTCATAGGGCCATGGTTAGCAGAAATTATATATGGGCTCCCATAGTGTGGAAACCTCATGGAAGCCATGAAAATTCACTGAGCTTCCGTGAGTACTGTGCCAAAATATTTAGCAGGAACTTTGGTCGTTGCCAAGAAACATGTGAGCCTCAGATACAGAAGCTTTGCCTGTACTGGTATTTCAACAATACCGGAGAGAAATCTAACCCCTTGATGCATACATTGGTTCTCGCCCCATCTGTCAGAGTAGCATTATGCTTTCTCACAGGGTGGGATGCCAGTTTTGAACAGTTTTTGAACAACCAAATATAGGTTTAGACTAATACGGAAGAAATGTCATTTGCTGAATTTCTGGGTAAGAAGATCATCTTAGTCGTGACCCATGCTAAGTTAAGTTTGCATGCTTCGTTATGAAGGGATGTCATCTACTGACAATTGTAGGCATCATCAACAAATGCTTGTCTTCTGTATAATACCTGTTAGCTTAAGAGTGACCTGCAGTGAAGCTCAAATCACAAAATGCCAAATTTTCATAACATTACATCCTTCCATCAGCTTATCTTTTCAGTCATATTCAAGTATCTTTTCAGGAAGCTGCAAGGGACCATGAGTGGATTCATCGTCCCAGATTGGCCTATGAAAAGTTCCAGTGTTCTTAAAAAAGGCAACCAAAGTAACAGAAGAGAAGCAAGAGCAAAGACTTCTGTAATCTCTCATGGTCTTGGCTAGCAAGACAAAGGAGGTGTTTTTATTCTACTGTCAAAATACACTGAGCCACCAGATTGTTCTTTTGATATTTTTGAAGTGTTCAAACATTTAAATTGAACAATTTTATATATTATATGTAAAAGTTGCTTTAAACATTCAGTTGGAGAATTTCAATACAGTAGAACCTCAGAGTTATGAACACCTTGAAATGGAGGTTGTTCGTAACTCAGAAATGTTAATAACTCTGGACAAAGCATTATGGGTGGTTCTTTCAAAAGTTTACAACTGAATGTTGACTTAATACAGCTTTGAAGCTTTACTATGCAGAACAAAAATACTGCTTTTAACCATCTTAATTTAAATGAAACAAGCAGTTTCCTTATCTTGTCAAATCTTTTTTTTTTTTTTTTTTTTTTTTTTAAACTTTCCCTTTATTTTTTAGTAGTTTACTTTTAACACAGTACTGTACTGTATTTGCTTTTGTCTCTGCTACACTGGGTTTCCAACCCTCCAGAATCGGCCTCAATCTCCCAGTGACTATTAAAAGCAATCCAGGAGATTTTAATAGGCCAAAAGTCCAGTTGGTGGCACAGAAGGGCTGAGGCAGGTTCCCTGCCTGCCCTGGCTCTGTGCGGCTCCTGGAAGCAGCTGGCATGTCCAGCTCCTAGGCGCAGGGACGGCCAGGGGGTCTCCGCATTCTGCCCTCTTGCCCTGCCCACAGCGCTGGCTCCACAGCTTCCATTGGCCCCGCCAATCGGATCTGCGGGGGTGGTGCCTGCAGGCAGGGGCAGCGCACAGAGCCACCCTGAGCCTAGGACATGCTGGCCATTTCTGGGAGCTGCGCAAGGTAAGTGCCACACAGCTGGAGCCCGCAACCTCCCACACCACAACCCCAGCCCTGAGCCCTCTCCTGCACCCAAACTCCCTCCCGAAGCCCGCACCACCTCCAGCACCCCAACTCCCTGCCCATCCCTGAGCCCCCTCCCACACCCAAACTCCCTCCCAAAGTTTGCACCCCAAACCACCTCCCACACCCCAACCCCCTGCCCCAGCCCTGAGCCCCCTCCTGCACTCTGAACCCCTCGGTCCCAGCTCAGAGCCCTCACTTGCACCCCAAACCTCTCATCCACAGACCCACCCCAGAGTCCATACCCCCAGCCAGAGCCCTCACCCCCTCCCACACCCCAACCCCCTGCCCAGAGCCCACACCCTGAACCCCTTATTTCTGGCCCCACTCTGGAGCCTGCACCCCAGCCAGAGCCCTCCGTACCCCAACCCCTTTCCCAGCCCGGAGAAAGTGAGTGAGGGTGGGGAACAGTGAGTGATGGAGGGAGGGGGGATGGGAGTGAGTAGGGGGGCCTCTGAGAAGGGGTGGGGCAAGCGACGGGGCAAGGATGTTAAGGTTTGTGCGATTAGAAAATAGGCAACCCTAAGTACTTCTGGTTCCAAATGAGGTGTGTGGCTGACCAATCAGTTCGTAACTCTGAGGTTCTACTGTACATACATTAGGGAATGTAGTTAATGGTTGCACAACTCTGTATGTGGGAATTACCCTGCTTTTCATATGATCACAACACTGGATAATACTATTTAATAGTAACAAAATATGATATTATGCACTTTTTCTATAACCTTCATTGACAATTGTCATATTATATTCAATTAAAATCCCTGCCTCAATTTTGTTTTAAATAGAAAATGTAGTGAGAAAAATAAGATAAAAAATATAAATAAAAAGGTAAGAGGAGAAGTGCAGTCCCGGAGAAAACGAGATTAAAATGCAAGTGCAAAAAACAACAAAAATGTTTATGGACTCTTACCTTTGAGGCCTCCCATTCAAGTATTGACCAGGCCCAACTCTGCTTAGTTTATAAGATTTGACAAGACCAGAGTCCATGGTATTTTGGCCACAGGCTAGTAATCTTTCTTGTTATAGATATACAAAAACAGAAGTAGGAATCACGCCAAGATCTTAGAAGATATTGCCATCACAGAAACCCAACAAACCTGAACAACTATGTTCATATGGTTCACTGCCAAATACTATCCAAGATCAAAACTGTTTAGCTTTTAAAACTAGATAAAATCAGACACTTACTCCAGAAAAGCCATCTGCTTCAAAGAAATAATTCACTTTCTCTTTAATTGAAATTTACTAGGACTCCTGTAATTTATTCATCCCAGAATGCAGTTGATGCATCAGCAATTAGATGAATTTACTACCCAAGTAGAAGATTCAAATTATGCAATGCCCTCTGAATTGGTTCTCATCTTAATATTTAGAAAGCTCACCTGCCGCTCTTCCCACATTATAAACTCAACACAACCATTTGTATTTACTAGAATAATAGTAAAATCAAATGCATGTAAGTACCAGCTTTGATATTGCCACACGTGTATACATTTAGAAGCATATATTAAGGTGTATCCACCTTAAATGAATACAAACAATACACTGCACATGTTCACTATGCTATTTATGGACCATAAAAGTCCTTAAAATTATTATTGCCAAACCTACATTTTTTTTCAAAGTAAAAGTATCAATTTTCAGTAAAGATTCCTAATAAATGAAGTTATGTCTTCTCACTTAAACAACAAGGAATCTGGTGGCACCTTGAAGACTAACAGATTTATTTGGGCATAAGCTTTCGTGGGTAAAAACCTCACTTCTTCGGATGCATCCGAAGAAGTGAGGTTTTTACCCACGAAAGCTTATGCCAAATAAATCTGTTAGTCTTCAAGGTGCCACCAGACTCCTTGTTGTTTTTGTAGATACAGACTAACACGGCTACCCCCTGATACTTGTCTTCTCACTTAGGATCTTTAAAAGTGCTTTACAAGAAAAACATGATTTTAACTAGAAAAGAGGAACCAGGTAGAGCAAACATCTAGCCACCTAGAATATTTTAATCAAGAATACACTCTCGTGGGCTAGCAGAAAAATCAGTATAATATTTCATTTACCCCTACGCACGTGGTTCCTGTAAGTCACCATCACTATCCTAACCGTTAAATATATTCTAGAGGGGATACCAGAACACTGTTACATTGTCAGACCTGCCATAAACAGGTCAGCCTTGGAATTCTTCCTCTCATCAAGAGCATATAAGAAAGAAAAAGAACTAGGGGCCATTCCTAAAAATTAGGAAGCAAGTCAAAGCACGTGAACTCAGGCCAAATTATTTCATACAATAAACATATGGAATAAGATAGTAGGAAATCCAGTTAAATAAAGGGCATTAAGGAGTTCAGGAGACACCTGCATTTGTTTATGGAGAAGAAGGGAATCAATGGCTATGGTTAAAAAAAGCTGAGGAGTAAACATTAAAATAAACAACAAGAAGGGATAGGCATGCTGGGCTGGATGGCCATTTCCTCTTCCTAACACTTTTTTATGTTCTTAAACAATGCTGCTCTTCTATGTCCATCACCATGTCAAACTGTATTAAAAACATCTTGACTCAGCAAATTGAAAATACCATGACAGATACTGTGCCTAGAAACACCTATTCTCAAAGCTAATATGAATGGCTAAGCATTGTGCCTGCATATGCTTGAGCTGAGATCTCAGTGACGACTGTTGACTAAAATGTCAAAGTTGGTATATACTAACGTAGGGTTGGTTGTAGGCATTGTCATCAAGAACTTGTATGGTTTATTTAATACTGTATGTGTATAGTCTGCAAATGTCACTGCATGATTTTTAAAGGGTCCACTGCAAAGAAACAGATCTTGGCAAGTAAGCAGTAGTGAATTTTCTGTTATTTTAGAATATTCATTACACAGTCACTCAAATCCCCATAGCCTGCAATTGCTATACTGCTACTACTTCATAATCCTAGTACATGAACAGGAGAAATGAATGAATTTTACTTCTCTTTAACTTTAGAGTGAAGATGTTATAGCAACAAAATGGCCAAACCAGCATTGCCAAGAAGAGACATACCGTATATAATCGTTCATTAGCCGGTTCGTTTATAAGCCGACGACCCAAAATGGATAGGTTAAAAATAGCAAAAACTGTATGACCCTTTCATAAGCCGACCCTATATTTCAGGGGTTGGAAAACTTTGGCTACCGGCCCGTCAGGGTAAGCTGCTGGCAGGTTGGGACGTTTTGTTTAGTTGCAATGTTTGCAGGCATGAAGCCTCTCAGCTCCCTGTGGCCGCTGTTCACCGATCCCAGCCAATGGGAAAGAGCACGCCACTTCCCGCAGCTCCCATTGGCTGGGAACAGCAAACCACGGGCACAGGGAGCTGAGGGGCTCCATGCCTGCAGACGCTCCAGGTAAACAAAACGACAATGAATTAGATATTCAGTTCCATAGAGTTTAAAAACATCAAATTTTGATGTAGACCCGTTTATAAGCCGACCCCCGCTCTTTGATGTGTCACTTTTTTACCAAAAATATTCAGCTTATGAACGAATATATACGGTAATCTTTTTTAAAAAATAACAAAACACAAAAATATATATCATCTGGCTACAATGATTATCAGCCTCATGTTCTGTTCTCCAAGTAGACTTCCTAGGTGTAGGGGAAAGTAGGGAAAATTAGATAATTATGGCAACATACTAACATATTTAACAGTGCTGGTTCCTTAAGATGTGGATCCTAGAGCTCCTCCTCTAGTTCTTCAAGCCTTCATGATGGCTTATGCATCTCCAAGTCTAGCAACCAGTTGGTTTTAGGCTTTGTCTTTTGTCTTTCAGAATTCCTTAATCCATATCCTAAGGTTCTGGTACCTTCCTCTGTTACTAGTCCTATAAATGGATCTACCAGTTGCTTTAACCCAAGTTAGAGGTTTTGGCTATGTGTTCTGAAGCAGCAGATATGTTTCACTGCAGAAAAGAAAAAAATGTAACAATTAAGAGATTGAATAGGAGTTTCTCCATAAAAAATCAAAAACCAAAATAAGAGCTTCTTCAGACACTCGAAGAACTAACGTTCTTAAGAAGAGTTTTAGTTAAAACTAAATGTAAACTGAAATTCTAACTTGGAACTTAAACTTGGCAAAATTTTCCCAAACACATCTAGACATGATTGAAACAAAGTTATTTGTAGGAAGAGTAAACCATTTTAGACTGGATGGAGACAGACAGCAGGTATTCCTCAATTTGATAGTTTCTTCAAGAAGCCAGATTATCTTTGCCATTGTTTTGTTTCCTGTGGTTTTTCTCCTTTACAGATTCCTTTGATTTAACTCCTGACATTCAGGCAGGTTAACATCAAACAGATAACCTGAGAGGCATATAATATTTATAACAACTACTACACATATTTCCCTCAGTCTCTTCAACTACATACAACAAAACTAAGTCAAAAAATATTATTTAGGTTTCAAAGTCAAGCATTTGAAAATTAGGAGATAGTGGATATAAGGTAGCTTGTGAAGCCTTAATTCTGACCCCGTCATCCCCCGATGCATCCATCATGTACATTGAATGAGGCAGGGTTCATGTAGAAAAAATAGTATGCAGTCATGTAAAGACTGATCATAATGCAGGCTGAAGGCTTTTAGGTAAAATGTTTTTGGACAGGAATAAAAATTCTAATAGGCAAATTTTAGCCTCAGACAGGTACTTGCCACTTCCAATGATTTCAATTTCACAGAAATACCGAAATCAGAAAAGGGGGGGGAGGGGACTTCTTAGGTTATGTGCCAGTGCAGGATTTTTCCCTACAGGAGTGCTTTGTCCAGTCCACTTACAAATTATTCAGCAGTGGTCTTCCATCACGTTGTTAGGAAAACACATATGGAAACAGATTTCCATTAGGTTTCCAATTTTCCTCTAAGCAATACAGGATTCTGCCTATATACAGGGCCGGATTTCCAATGAGGCACAGGAGACACATGTCAAATATGCGATTTTCTAGCCCAACTGGGGTATTTTAGCTGTCAGTTGCCAGGTTTTTTTTTTTTTAGCAGTTGTGAGTTGTGGTATTTTGGGCTATTTTGCTGCCCTGCTGCTGCTAGCTGCACGGCTCAGAAGTTCTCAGGAGGGAGGGAGCCTCTTTAGCTGTCCTGCACTCTGCCAAGAAGCTCCACGCACCACTTGTCTCACGTCGTGTCCCTCTCCTTAGGTGATGTTTGCTATGTGCGCAGAATTCTTGTCCAAGGGAGGCAGAATTCTTTTTTCTGCAGAAAATGTGCTGCAGTTTCAGCTTCTGCCCACCTCAGGCTGCTGTGATGCCAGAATAGCCTGAGCTAGCTGAGGCTGACTCGTCTGGCGGACGGTGGCACAAACAGCTAGCAGGCAGGTGGTGGGTGCATTTTTTCCTCAAGTGAAAAGTCACAATAGCCTTCTTGGAGGAGGCAGAGCGGGCCACACAGGTTGCTGGGGTGGGTGGGTCACAGGGCCACATGGGGATGCGGGAGGAGGGCTCCAGGCATGGCCACATGGGGAGTTAGGGTCAGGTAGGTTCACATGGGGATGCGGGGGAGAGGCTCCAGGCAGGCTCACAGGGAGATGCAGGAGGGGGGCTCCAGACAGGGCCATATGGAGAGGCAGGGGGGCATTGAAGATGCTGTGCCTAGGAGCACGTAAGGTGTAAAAGCAGCCCTGCCTATATATGTATTTTGTTCCTCACATCACATGGATTTTCCTCAATTTGACTACAAGCTGATGAAAAAAGAAGGACTACTGAGGTTTCTTCTCTACATGAATACGAATATATGTTGATAATATTGATGCTTCCATGGCATTGCTTAGAGTCACACCAAAAATAATTGAATTTGGCAGAAGTTTATTGGTGCTCTTGGCTGCATACAAGTACATGGAAGGAATAGAAACCAGAGAAGCAGAAGTATAGGGCCATGTCTTCACTGCAAAAAAAGGTTTTTTACCAAAAGTATAATATTATAGCAGAGGCAGAAGATTCGTAGCTCATGGGCAGCAATGAATTAAGTGTCCCACTCAATCCAACTTAATGTAAAATTCCAGTGGAGACAAAGCTCTGTAGTTTTTACCTCCAGGTATCTAGTTGAGGCAAATCCAAATAGGAGGCATAGGGTTGACCTCCACTAGCTACATGGAAGTAAAAACTACCCATGCCTTGTCTCCATTAGGATTTTACATTTAGCTAGCTGTCCAGAGTTAGCTGTCATGATGTAAAAAACATCTTTTTAGTAATAAAGACAAAGTCTAACATGTACCTATTCTTCAGCAAGCCAGTAGCTTACTAGGTTCAAGGATAGAACCACTTCTCAGGTCTTTGTTTCCTTCAGGCTTTAAACTAGGCAACAATTCCTCTTTCCTTTGCACTGTAAATAAAAAGATGTTCTGCTAGTCCAGAAATAAAGGTAATGAAGACAGCACTCTTTATATTGATGTGCTTCCTGTCTTGTTTACGATAAAAACTATTTTGTTTTAGAGGGGAAGTGTTCTAAGAAAAGCTTTTAAAACAGGTTCAGAAGTATAAAAGCCATTTCAAGAGGAGGGCATTTCTACCTTTTATTTCCTTAGTCCTTGAAAGGGCTTTTTAAATGTTAACAGCTATAACTGCCTTCCTCAACTGATGCTCCTTTCTCAGCTCTTTCCCTTTATAGTTGTCTTTTTGACTGCTCTTACCTTTTCCTCTCCTTCTCCTCTGAAAAAAAAAAAAAAAATCCAGAAAGAGACTAGACCTGAATTTTTGGTTGGCATCATGATACTAAAATATATAGCCTGAGATACTGAACAGATATCCTGTGCAAGTTAGATTTCAATTAAAAATGATCTTCCTCACATTTCCACTCATATATTGTATATTTTCCACTCTCCTTTGTGTTAATATCTATAGGTTGTCTGACGTGATCACTGCTAAATTGAGCTTGTCAGAAAAGAATATTTTCAGCTAAAACAAATCTGAAAATTTCAAGAGTTTTGGTTTTTCAAAATTGTTCAAGAAAAAGAGACCAGGAAATTGTTCAAGAAAAAACAGAAAATTTTCAAAAGAAAGATTTTCTGCTAAAATTTCCTTTTTTAAAAAATAGCTATTTTACTCTATAAATATGTTTCAAATTAAAAATATTGACCAGCTATACTGCTAAGCTTTCTTATAGAAAGGTTCTGCTAACATTCCCTTTTCCCAGAGGGATAGCTACTTTGAGGATCAGAATGTTCTTAGTTACAATAAAAATCCTAAACCACTTTGGTTGCTCCTAAATGCTCTGAAATATATGGGCTAATCTGTTAGCATATTAACAATTGATCCAGTCCAGTTACACTACACTTTGTATTTAGCATTTCCATAGTGCTTTCAACGTGCACAGTGCCGTGCAATAAATCCTCAACACTGCCTTGATGCAAAGAGATAGATTATCCCAATTTTACAGCTAAAGCAGAAAGGTGAAATAACTCACCCAAGGCCACATAATGAGTCAGTGGTGCAGCCAGGAGTATAATTCAGGAGATCCTGAGTCCCAATCCCATTCCTCTCTATCAAGCCATTTCTACATCGTCAGCTACCAAAAAATGTAGATACTATACAAGGCTCTTCAAAGCAAGGGAGACCTCGCAGAAGAGTTTCCATTATAGTCCCCTGCTTTCACATACACCTCTACCCCGATATAACACGACCAGATAGAACGCGAATTCGGATAGAACGCGGTAAAGCAGCGCTCCGGGGGAGCGGGGCGGTGCACTCAGACCAATCAAAGCAAGTTCGATATAATGTGGTTTCACCTATAACGCAGTAAGATTTTTGGCTCCCGAGGACAGCGTTATATCGGGTAGAGGTGGTAGAGGTGTACTTACTTTTCAAAACATACACCTTTAGAACTGAAATTTGCTATGCTTTTATCTGCCAAAAGTTTGAGAAAAATCTATTTAGACATTTTTCAATTCAGCTAAAATAAAGCTGTAGTCCTGCTTCTTTCAAGACAGAGGCTAGAGCTATAACAAATATAATTGAAGTCTGAAACTCAAAACTTGGCAGAGACAGACAATCCTCACTGAGGTCATTATTATGTGTAATTTATTTCCAGTAGTTCTCACAATGCACTGGGCTCTTTCCAACTAGAAAAAAAGGCACGCTCCCCACACCGAGGGCAGAACTCACTATATAAAGACTCGGACAGAGGGCTGAGGGAAAAGTTATCAAATAATTTTGCCACCTCACTGTTCATCTGTTTTTCAAGATAATCAATAAATACATTAAACATCAGTTCCAATACGTAACTTGACAGCACCCCACCATTAACCTTTGGCTCTGCTGAAAGCCAACCATCTATTCTTACTCTGTTTTTTTGACTTGTGAACAGTTTTTTCCCCCATGCCATGACTGAACTTCTACTCATCACTTCAGGACTACTCAGTTTCCATAACAGCCTCATAACAACCTTGTGAAAGGCTTTTGGAAAGTCCAAATAAATGTCATCCAGACCGTTTTTATCCCCTAGTTTGTTTACCCACTCAAAGAATTCTAACAGATTGGAGAAGCATATTTTTTCTTTACACAGACATGGTCTTTTGTCCCTATCTTATGCATGTAACAGGAGTTTCATAATTCTGCTTTTAATTATAATTTACCAGCTTTCCTGGTGTAGACATAAGACTCACTGGTAAAAGCCTATACACCTCTACCTCGATATAACGCTGTCCTCGGGAGCCGAAAAATCTTACCGCATTATAGGTGAAACCGCGTTATATTGAACTTGCTTTGATCCACTGGAGTGCACAGCCCCGCCCCCCAGAGCGCTGCTTTACCGCATTATATCCGAATTCGTGTTATATCGGGTCGCATTATATCGGGGTAGAGGTGTACCAGAATTACTTAAAACACCTCTAGAAAGAGAGGTAAAAAATTTGCCATCCTTCACTCCTAACTGATTTTAATGAAAAAGTCCATATTTTTGTTAGAGGATCAATCACTTAATTCTTACGTTACTCCAGAAGCCTTGGATCAGGGATGGCCAACCTGAGCCTGAGAAGGAGCCAGAATTTACCAATGTACACTGCCAAAGAGCCACAGTAATATGTCAGCAGCCCCTCATCAGCTCCCTACCCACAGCGCCTCCTGCCCACGGGTAGCCCTCCCTCCCCGCACCTCCCAGTCAGCTGTTTTGCGGTGTGCAGGAGGCTGTGGGGGGAGGAACGAGGGCACGGCAGGCTCAGGAGAGAGGGCGGGAAGGGGTGGAGTGGGGGCAGAGCCAGGGGTTAAGCAGTGAGCACCCCCCCGACACATTGGAAAATTGGCGCCTGTAGCTCTAGTCGGCGGGGCAGCTCCAGGCACCAGTGCAGCAAGCACGTGCCTGGGGCGGCAAGCCGCGGGGGGCAGCCTGCTGGTCACTGTGAGGGTGGCAGTCAGGCGGCCTTCGGCAGCATGCCTGCGGGAGGTCCGCTGGTCCCGCGATTTCAGTGGCAATTCGGCGGCAGGTACGCCGAAGCCACGGGATCAGCAGATCACCTGCAAAAACGTTGCCAAATCCGCGGACTGCCTGCAGGCAGGCTGCCGAAGGCCGCCTGACTGCCGTGCTTGGGGTGGCAAAAAACATAGAGCTGTCCCTGCCAGTCGGTGCCTACACAAGGAGCCGCATATTAACTTCTGAAGAGCTGCATGTGGCTCCGGAGCCACAGGTTGACCACCCCTGCCTTGGATGAATACAAGTCCTGATGACTTGTGGCTCTTTAATTTAAAAATCCCTTTCCTCAGCCTTCCTGCAAGTACACACACCTTAGACTGGGTTTATTGCAGGTCATTTGTGAGAGCCCATTATTGAAATAATACCAGGACATCATTGTTCCTATACAACTAACAATACAAAAAGCCACGTGGATCTTACTATTTTACAAAAAACCTGCACTGCATAGCACAGCAAGCCACAATTTAAAAGAAAGTTCATCTGAGCTTTGGGTTAATTTTAGAGTACAACAATATTTCTCATTTCTTTGTACTTTTCTTAAAAAAAAAAAACAATAAATTGCAACATTTTGCAATTCCATTCCTTAATGATGCTACTGTTGTTGAGATAAACAATCACAGCTATGGGTTTTTTTGGAATCACATGAGACAACATGATCTTTTTGGTAAGAAGTTTTTTTTATAAGGAAACAAGTCCTCAGGCTAACCAACACATAAACTGACTGTTGTAAATGTTCAATATAAAAAGTGAAAAAGATACAATTCTACTACATTTTCAAGGCACTGGAAATTCCATTAACATTTACAGGAGTCAAGGTGCAGCTATAACTCTACAAAACTTTTGGAAAGTTAAAGCTAGTGTGGTTTTATTATTACAGTATCACTATTCTACTGTGGGATAATGTGATTAAAAAGGTAAAATTTTTAATTATATTAAAATATGATTAGAGTTAGTGGACCATTTACAAAAGAGATTATTTTACATTCCCAGACAATAAAAAAAAATCTCCATTAAGATTGCAAGTTAATTCAAAAGAACGTCATCCTAACGTTGTATTATAAAACAAAAAGCAAAAATTTGAAAGCCATGACATTCAGAATTAAGTTTCTACAAACAACTTTAACTCTGACCTCGTATCTCTATCCAGGTCTACCTGGATGCTGTTCTATCCAATGTACTACAAAACACTAGATCTGCTGAACCTTCTACTCTGTCTACACTGCAGAATGCTCATCTATCAGCCACTCCTGCTTTTCTTTGATTCTGCTTCACTTCTGGGAGGGAATTGGGGGAGCAGAGTGGAATCTGAAGCACAGGCTTAGGCAATTTTGAAAATTTTACACAGGTGACTGAGAAGTTTATATCCCATTTTCCAATGTGACTGTCCATGGGACTTAGGCTTCTAAATATATCTAAGTCACTTTGGAAAATGGGATTTAGGCTCCTCAGTCACTTAGGCATTTTTGAAAATTTGCTTCTTTGTATTCACCAAGAAATTTTCCTTGTTTAACTTTAATATGTTTTTACATAAATGTAGTTAAACCAATGCAAACTCTGTGAGCGCTTTCAGTTTAAGAGTGGCTTATTTTGGTTTAGTAAAAATGGATTCCTTAAGTAATCAAGCTAAACCAAGATAAACATGGCTTAAAAACTGAAATAAAAGTGTCAACACATTCATTTGCATCAGTTTAACTGAATCAGTTTAAAATCTTTCCTTTAGATAAACTGGTGCAATTTTCTAGTAACATGAAAAAAATCACAGTGGAGGATTACTGTTAGTATTAATGTAGGAGGGTAGGAGCCACAGAGATGGCTGTGCATTTACCTGTCTAGAGATCTACTGTGTCGGAGGTAAAATTTCAGTTTCATTAAAATTTATCAAGACAGTCCCTCTAGATTAAGACAATCCCAGAAAAGAGGAACCTCTGCTTCCAGGAAAAAGAGAAACTAAATGGGGAGAACTACTTAGATGAATACCATCCAGTCATGGTGATGTGACGTTGTGCAGTCTATATGGTTTTATAAAAATATAAGTGAATATAATGTAACTGGGATATGCTTCATGCAAAAGGTCTCTTGTAAGGTATCATTACAAAGCTCATAATCTACTGAGTGTGATCATCCTATTTGTAGAAATGTACCACTCTTGTATCTAAAACTAGAAATATAAAACATAACTCTGAGGGCTTATTGTAATTATGTAAAGTGTGGGCCATTAAGGAGGGTTTGGAATCTTGATGACTCCCATTGTCTGCAGATGGCTGTATTTACCTGTGAGTCTTCCTGTATATGTGTGTGCTGGCAAGTGAGTAATGAAGTCTTACAGTGACATGTGATCATTTCACCTGAACTGGAATCCATCTTTAACCTGGTGCTTTTCCAGTGAGGGGGGTGGTGGAAACCCAGAGGGACAAAGGGTTCCCGCCTTATGGAAAAGATATATAAAGGGGTTGTCAAGACTGCTTCCCCACTTTGAACTTTAGGGTACAAATGTGGGGGCCTGCATGAAAACTAAGCTTAACTACCAGCTTAGGTCTGGTCCACTGCCACCATCCCAAAACTAATTTCCTTCCCTGGGTAGCCTTGAGAGACCTTCACCAATTCCCTGGTGAATACAGATCCAAACCCCTTGGATCTTAAAACAAGGAGAAATTAACCATCCCCCCCTCCTTCCTCCCACCAACTCCTGGTGGATCAAGATCCAACCCCCTTGGATCTAAAAACAAGGAAAAATCAATCAGGTTTTTAAAAAGAAGGCTTTTAATTAAAGAAAAAGGTAAAAATCCTCTCTGTAAAATCAGGATGGAAAAATAACTTTACAGGGTAATCAAACTTAAAGATCTCAGAGGACCCCCCTCTAGCCTTAGGTTCAACGTACAGCAAACAGAGATAAACACTCTAGTAAAAGGTACATTTACAAGTTGAGAAAACAAAGGAAAACTAACACGCCTTGCCTGGCTATTTACTTACAAGTTTGAAATAGGAGAGACTTGTTCAGAAAGATTTGGAGAACCTGGATTGATATCTGATCTCTCTCAGTCCCAAGAGCGAACAACTTCCCAAACAAAGAGCACAAACAGAAGCCTTCCCCCCCCACCAAGATTTGAAAGTATCTTGTCCCCTTATTGGTCCTTTGGTCAGATGCCAGCCAGGTTACCTGAGCTTCTTAACCCTTTACGGGGAAAAGGATTTTGGAGTCTCTGGCCAGGAGGGATTTTATAGTACTGTACACAGGACAGTGTTACCCTTCCCTTTATAGTTATGACACGCCCCCCCAAATCACAGATAGTGGGGGACAGCCGGTTCCACACTGGCTGTGATTTCTTCCTGGAGCTCTAGGAGAAGACAGAGTTAATAAGACACATGCACCTTTAGACATACTACTGATTATATAAAAACTAACAATATGTTCCACATTCCAAGAACAATTTTTAACCGGTTGATTCTGGGAAAGTTTCCCAGGAGAGTGCATCAGCCACTTTGTTAGAAGCCCCTGAAATGTGTTTTATTTCAAAATCAAAATCTTGGAGAGCTAAACTCCACCGAAGAAGTTTTTTGTTATTCCCCTTGGCGGTATGAAGCCACTGTAGCGCAGCATGTTTGTAGTTGGAAACGCCGTCCCCAAACATATGGGCGTAGCTTTTCCAGCACATACACAATGGCGTAGCATTCCTTTTCGCTGATTGACCAGTGGCTTTCCCTCTCAGACAGTTTCTTGCTGAGAAACACGACAGGATGGAATTCTTGATCCGGTCCTTCCTGCATTAAAACTGCTCCTACGCCCCGCTCGGACGCATCTGTGGTTACTAGGAACGGTTTGTCAAAGTCTGTGGCCCTTAGCACAGGGTCAGACATGAGTGACGCCTTAAGCTGGTGAAAGGCCTTTTGACACTCATCAGTCCACCGAACTGCATTTGGCTGTTTCTTTCTGGTTAAGTCTGTCAGCGGGGCGGCAATTTGGCTGTAGTTTGGTACAAATCGCCTATAATATCCGGCCTAAGAAGGATTGGACCTGTTTCTTTGACTTTGGAACTGGCCACTTTTGGATAGCATCCACTTTGGCCTATAGGGGACTTGACCTGGTGCCCCAGGTAAGTCACTCTGTTTTGGCCTATTTGACACTTTTTAGCCTTAACAGTTAATCCTGCCTGCCGGATGCACTCGAAGACTTTTTTCAGGTGCTCCAGGTGTTCTGTCCATGAATTAGAAAAAATGGCCACATCATCGAGGTAGGCAACTGCAGATTCTCCCAATCCCACTAGGAGACCATCTACAAGTCTTTGGAAGGTGGCGGGTGCATTTCGCAACCTGAAAGGGAGTACATTGAATTCATACACCCCTGCCTGGGTGACGAAGGCTGACCTTTCCTTAGTGGGTTCATCTAGTGGTACTTGCCAGTACCCTTTGGTTAAGTCTAAAGTAGAGATGAATTGGGCATGTCCCAATTTCTCCAATAGCTCATCTGTGCGTGGCATTGGATAGTTGTCAGGACGAGTTACAGCATTTAGCTTACGGTAGTCCACGCAAAAGCATATTTCCCCATCTGGTTTGGGAACTAGAACCACTGGAGATGCCCATGCACTATTAGAGGGGCAGATTACACCCATCTGTAGCATGTCCTGGATCTCCCTTTGTATAGCAGTTTGGGCATGAGGTGACTCCCGGTAGGGTGGGGTTCTAATTGGGTGAGCATTACCTGTGTCAATGGAGTGGTATGCCCATTCGGTCCGTCCTGGAGTGGCTGAGAAAATTGGTGCAAAGCTTGTGCACAGCTCCTTGATCTGCTGTCGCTACAGATGTCCAAGGGTCACGGAGAGGTTCATCTCTCCCACGCCACCATCCCTTTTTCCTTCATAGTAGACACCTTCAGGCCACTCCGCGTCATCTGTTTCCTGGGCTGTAAACTGGCAAACGTTTAATTCTCTGGAATAAAAGGGCTTAAGAGAATTAACATGGTATACCTTAGGCTTTATGTTGGAGGTGGGGGAGGCTATGAGATAGTTAACAGCTCCTAGGCACTCCTGGACCGCGAATGGTCCTTCCCACGACGCCTCCATTTTATGGGCCTGGAGCGCCTTTAAGACCATGACTTGGTCTCCTACTTTGAAGGACCGTTCTCTAGAATGTTTATCATACCAGGCCTTTTGCTCTTCCTGAGCATTCTTTAGGTTTTCTTTAGCAAGGGCTAAAGAGTGTCGGAGGGTGCTTTGTAGGTTGCTTACAAAGTCTAGAATGTTAGTTCCTGGAGAAGGCGTAAACCCCTCCCATTGCTGCTTCACCAACTGTAATGGCCTCTTAACCTCGCGGCCATACACAAGTTCAAATGGTGAAAACCCTAAACTGGGATGTGGTACAGCCCTGTACGCAAAAAGCAACTGCTGCAACACTAGTCCCAATCATTGGAGTGTTCATTTACGAATTTACGTATCATGACCCCTAAAGTTCCATTAAACCTCTCCACCAGGCCATTGGTTTGATGGTGATAAGGGGTGGCAACCAAGTGATTCATCCCATGAGCTTCCCACAGGTTTTTCATGGTCCCTGCCAGGAAATTAGTTCCCGAATCTGTAAGGATGTCGGAGGGCCGACCTACCCTGGCAAAAATGTCTGCTAATACCTGGCACACACTTTTAGCCCTGGTGTTGCTTAAGGGTACTGCTTCCGGCCATCGGGTAGCAAAATCCATGAAAGTCAGTATGTACTGCTTTCCTCTCGGGGTCTTTTTTGGGAAAGGACCCAGAATATCTACAGCTACTCGCTGAAATGGGACTTCAATTATGGGTAGTGGCTAGAGAGGGGCTTTAACCTGGTCTTGGGGCTTTCCCACTCGTTGGCACACCTCACAAGACCGGACATAATTAGCAACGTCCTTGCCCATTCCCTCCCAGTGGAAAGATTTCCCCAACCGGTGTTTGGTTCTGTTCACCCCAGAATGGCCACTGGGATGATCATGGGCTAAGCTCAAGAGCTTTACCCGATACTTAGTGGGAACTACCAACTGTCTTTGAGGATGCCAGTCTTCCTGGTGCCCACCAGAAAGAGTCTCCTTGTATAAAAGTCCTTGTTCTACAACAAACCGGGATCGGTTAGAAGAGCTGAGAGGCGGTGGGGTGCTCCGTGCCGCCGCCCAAGCTTTCTGAAGGCTGTCATCTGCCTCCTGCTCGGCCGGGAACTGTTCCCTTGATGCTGGAGACATCAGTTCCTCCTTGGACTGTGGACTGGGGCTTGGTCCCTCTGGAAGCGATGCAGGTGCTGGGGCTGTTTCCATTGACTGTGAACCGCTGTCCGCTGGTGCACTATGTGGTATTTCAGGCTCTGGCTGAGCCTCTTGGGTAGGGTTATCTGCTGCTTCCGCCAGTTCAGGCTCGTTGATGCCCTCTGGTGTTGGAGTGGTAGACGGGTTTGCAAGCACTGGACTCAGTGCTGGCAATGGTTCTGTTGCTGGTCGCGTTGCCGGTTCTGGGACTGGCTTTGGCTGGGTCTCTGGGATTGGATCCACTACGTCTGTTGCAGTCGTTGGCAGGGGATCCGGTTCCACCACCTTTGTTTGGTAACACAGACGGGGCCCTGGTGGACGGCTCAGGAACAGGGATGGGGGTGCAAGCTTGCTTAGCCTGGCTGCGGGTGACTATTCCCACCCTCTTGGCTAGCTTCACATGGTTGGCCAAGTCTTCCCCCAGCAGCATGGGGATGGGATAATTGTCATAGACTGCAAAAGTCCACATTCCTGACCAGCCCTTGTACTGGACATGCAACTTGGCTGTAGGCAAGGTTACAGACTGTGACACGAAGGGTTGAATTGTCATTGGAGCCTCCAGGTTGATGAGTTTGGGGTCCACTAGGGATTGGTGGATAGTTGACACTTGTGCCCCAGTGTCCCTCCAAGCGATAACCTTCTTTCCACCCACTCTCAAGGTTTCCCTTTGCTCCGAAGGTATGAGAGAGGCATCTGGGTCTGGGGATCTTTGGTGTGATTGGGGTGTAATGAACTGTAATCGGTTGGGGTTCTTGGGGCAGTGAGCCTTTATATGTCCCAGTTCATTACATTTAAAACATCGCCCTGCTAAGGTATCACCGGGGCGATATTGGTTGGTCGAGACTGGTGTGGTGGGGTGAGAAGGCGTCTGGGGTTTCCCTTGGGATGTGGGTGGGGCCTTGGGTTATTCCCGGTGGTAGGTTTGGTTTGGTTTCGGGTTGCCCCTTCTGATATTCACTCCAACTGCTACTAGTTTTTTTCTTTTCTGCCACCTCCACCCATTTGGCTCCAATCTCCCCCGCCTCAGTTACAGTTTTGGGCTTCCCATCTAGGATGTACCTTTCTATTTCCTCAGGAACACCCTCTAAAAACTGCTCCATTTGCATTAGGAAGGGCAACTTTTCCGTAGATTTAACATTTGCTCCTGATATCCAGGCATCACAATTTTTCCCAATGTGGTAGGTATGTCGGGTAAATGACACATCAGGTTTCCACCTTAGGGCTCTGAACCGCTGACGGGCATGCTCAGGTGTTAGCCCCATTCTGATTCTGGCCTTGTTTTTAAAAAGTTCATAACTGTTCATGTTTTCCTTAGGCATTTCAGCCGCCACCTCTACTAAGGGTCCACTGAGCTGTGGCCTCAGCTCTACCATGTACTGGTCTGTAGTGATGCTGTATCCAAGGCAGGCCCTTTCAAAATTTTCTAAGAAGGCCTTAGTCTCATCCCCTGCCTTGTAGGTGGGGAATTTTCTGGGATGGGAAGTGGTACCTGGAGAGGGGTTGTTAGGATTGGCTGTTGTATCCGGCCTAGCCCGTGCTAATTCCAGTTCATGCTCCATCTCTTTTTCTCTCTGCTCCATAGCTCTCTCATCAGCTTCTTTCTCGAGTTTTTTTTAATTGAAGCAGTCTCTGATGTTTTTTCTCATTTTCTTCTGCTTCTAGTCTGGCCAGTTCTATTTTGTTAGCTACTTCTTTGGTAGTCATTTTCCTGTTTTTTTGTGCTGGGACACACCCCTCTGCAGTTGACTGAAACTGGGATGCACTCAGCTCAGGCTGCTGCTGAGGTAACAGAGACTTTCTAACTAGCTATCCCCGAGTAGAAAGAAAAAAAACAATTCAGCTTGTAAATTCCTTTTACCAGCTGTTTGTTCATTGATTGAACCATTCTCTTTAACAAAGACCTTTGTTAAAAAAAACTTAACACCTCTGTCTTCAGGCAAGGAGAGAGAAGATATGCATCTACCTTCAGCTCTGCTTTCCAAGCAGCTAGAAAGGAGAAAAAAAAAATCTTACTGGCTTTTGGTTTAAAATGATCCCACTGCTCTGCCACCATGTCAAGGCTGCTTCCCCACTTTGAACTTTAGCATACAAATGTGGGGGCCTGCATGAAAACTTCTAAGCTTAACTACCAGCTTAGGTCTGGTCCGCTGCCACCATCCCAAAGCTAATTTCCTTCCCTGGGTAGCCTTGAGAGACCTTCACCAATTCCCTGGTGAATACAGATCCAAACCCCTTGGATCTTAAAACAAGGAAAAAGCAATCAGGTTCTTAAAAAGAAGGCTTTTAATTAAAGAAAAAGGTAAAAATCCTCTCTGTAAAATCAGGATGGAAAAATAACTTTACAGGGTAATCAAACTTAAAGAGCTCAGAGGACCCCACTCTAGCCTTAGGTTCAACGTACAGCAAATAGAGATAAACACTCTAGTAAAAGGTACATTTACAAGTTGAGAAAACAAAGATAAACTAACACGCCTTGCCTGGCTGTTTACTTACAAGTTTGAAATAGGAGAGACTTGTTCAGAAAGATTTGGAGAACCTGGATTGACGTCTGGTCCCTCTCAGTCCCAAGAACGAACAACTTCCCAAACAAAGAGCACAAACAAAAGCCTTCCCCTCACCAAGATTTGAAAGTATCTTGTCCCCTTATTGGTCCTTTGGGTCAGATGCCAGCCAGGTTACCTGAGCTTCTTAACCCTTTACAGGGAAAAGGATTTTGGAGTCTCTGGCCAGGAGGGATTTTATAGTACTGTACACAGGACAGCTGTTACCCTTCCCTTTATAGTTATGACAGGGGTGGAAGAGAACAAGTGGGGAGAGAAGCCATCATGAAGAATCCCCTAGCTATCACCTGAGCTGCAACAAGAGCTGTACCAGGGGAAAGAATTGTGCCCAGGCCTGGAAGGTGTCCAGTCTGAGACAAACTTACTGAAGCATCTCTGAGGGTGAGATTATCTGTATTTAGTTTGATTTAGACATAGATTTGCACATTTTATTTTATTTTACTTGGTGACTTACTTTGTTCTTTCTGTTACTACTTGGAACCACTTAAATCCTACTTTCTGTATTTAATAAAATCACTTTCTATTTAGTAATTTACTCAGAGTATGTATTAATACCGGGGGGAGCAAACAGCTGTGCATCTCTCTTTATCGGTGTTATAGAGGGTGAACAATTTATGAGTTTGCCCTGCATAAGCTTTATACAGGGTAAAACGGATTTATTTGGGTTTAGACCCCATTGGGAGTTGGGCATCTGAGTGCTAAAGACAAGCACACTTCTGTAAGCTGTTTTCAGGTAAACTTGCAGCTTTGGGACAAGTGATTCAGACCCTGGGTCTGTGTCTGGAGCCAGACTGGAATGTCCGGCTCAGGAAGACAGGGTTCTGGAGTCCTGAGCTGACAGGGAAAACAGGAGCAGAGGTAGTCTTTGCACATCTGGTGGCAGCTCCCAGGGGGGTTTCTGTGATCCAACCCGTCACAGTGGCATAGTCGAGCAGGATCTGTCCACAGCTGATTGCTTTGAGATACTGGTAGCGATTTTAAGTGAGTTTTAAGTGTGGTGGCTGGAACGTCACAGGTGACTTAAGGTATTTTCACCTCCATGAATGACATGTCACTAATTTACCTCCTAAGGCTTCTGAACAGTAGCAACAAGTGCGAGGGAAGTCGGGCTCTTATTCCCTGTACTCTTTAGGAGTGGTAATTAGAAGGCTTTGGGGCTCCAAATGCAATGCAGCAATAACTGATGGAACCAGGAGATGGGGGAGAAGATATGGTTGCTGGGTGGGAGGGAATCTGAGGGAGTTAATAGAGTGAGCCTTGAGAAGTTGTTATAATAGGGAAGTAGGACCGAGGGATAGGTTACTGGAGTGTGAGTAGGAGAGCCTGGAGGAGAAGGATGGATACTTGGTTTGAGTGAGAAACAGCCTGCAAGCCAGAAAGGGCCAAGGACAGGAAGCAGTCAGAGGGGAGGCAGAAAAAAAGACTGCCAGTCTGTTTCATATGTCACCACAGTGCACCTGAGAGGAGTAATTCTTGGGAAAATGCTGCTCAGTCCCTGCAACAATGATTGGTGTATGCACTCTTAGCAAGCTGAGAAAATATGTGTGTGTATGTATGAGGGAGATAGATCCACAAGCATTGTTATTTACTATTTGTATTACTGTGGTGCATACAAACCCTAATTCTGAAGCTGGACATCATTGTGCAAGGCACTGTACAAATACAGAACAAAAATATAGTCCCCACTGCAAACAGCTTCCAAGCATGACTGTTACTTTATGTATGATACTTAGCAAAATAGTGGCACCCCAAGTGAAATATAAAGAAAGAAAGAAAGAAAGAAAGAAAGAAAGAAAGAAAAGAGAAAATGAAGGCACACCAGTGACAAATGCACTCACTTACTTTAGGTAAATGTTTCCCTAAGGTCCTAGGTAAGGCCTGCATAACACGCGGCCCGTGTGGGCCAACTGTGTGGCCCGTGGGCAAGCGGTGGGGGGCGATTTTTGGGTTCACCCCCTGCCTGGGGGGCCCAACCTCACAGCCCCGCGTGCTGCACTCTGACTGCCCTGACAGTTAGAAGCGCGGCTGCCAGGTTCGCCCCCTACCGGGGCAGAGGGGCCCAACCTCCCCCACCCCTGGGCAGGGGGCAAACCCGGCAGCCGCGCTTCTGCCTGTCAGGGCGGTCAGAGCGCGGCGCGCAGGGCTGTGAGGTCACCCCCCACACACACACGCGCGCGCGCGCGTCCCCATCTCCCGTTCCTCCTGCCTGGCGTCCAGTGTCACTTCCGGGGCTGTTGAGGCGGGAAGCGCTGGGCACGAGGCAGAGCCGGTAAGTCCGAGCGAGGGGAGAGGCACCCGGCCTGGGCTCGAGCCGCAGCTCACGGGGGCTGGGGTCAGGGGGATGTCCAGCTCAGAGGGGCTGGGCTCAGAGCTGGGGGGTCAGGGCTGCTGGNTGGGGATTGCGAGGATTTGACCCACAGCTCCCTTGCTTCTATTTTCCCTTTTGCAAGAGAAACTGAAGCCGGAGTACTTGGAGCAGCTGCCCGGGAAGCTGATGCTGTTCTCCCAATTCCTGGGGGTCCAGAAGTGGTTTGCTGGGGAGAAGGTATGTCACTAGACAGGGACTGAGGACATAGCTGCTCCGTGTTAAAGAGAGGCCAGAGATGGGAAGTGCAGATCGGGATGGTTCTGATCTGACGCTCTGCTTATTTTCATTCTAATTTCCAAGCTCACCTATGTCGACTTCCTCGCGTACGACATCCTGGATCAGCACCGCACGTTCGCGCCCAAGTGCCTGGATCAACTAAAGAATCTGAAGGATTTTCTTGACCGATTTGAGGTGAGCTTGGCCCTGACTCCCCTGTGACATGCTGCTCTCTGGATCTCCAGAGCTGGCCAAGCTAGTTCCAGTTCTGCAGGGTCTGCAGCATGTGACCCTTGGTCAAGTTACTTTTCCCAATTAAGGTTGATAGATGGTTTCTATTCTAAGCCTTCTGCACCCTTTATCTTGTCAAAACAATAACCCACCTCTTGGTCCTTTTCACAATATATGGAATCGGAGTTCACCTTAAACAGGAGGTGTTCATTATAGAAGACAATCACACACTAAAGACACACAAACAAGTTTCCACACAGCTCAAGTTCCAGCACTGTCTCCCTTGTGAAAAGCTCCAGACAGGGAACTGGTGAACAGCACATAGTCATAAGAACATAAGAAAGGCCGTACCGGGTCAGACCAAAGGTCCATCTAGCCCAGTATCCTGTCTACCAACAGTGGCCAATGCCAGGTGCCCCAGAGGGAGTGAACCTAACAGGCAATGATCAAGTGATCTCTCTCCTGCCATCCATCTCCACCCTCTGACAGACAGACAGGCTAGGGACACCATTCCTTACCCATCCTGGCTAATAGCCATTAATGGACTTAACCACCATGAATTTTATCCAGTTCTCTTTTAAACTCGGTTATAGTCCTAGCCTTCACAACCTCCTCAGGTAAGGAGTTCCACAAGTTGACTGTGTGCTACGTGAAGAAGAACTTCCTTTTATTTGTTTTAAACCTGCTGCCTATTAATTTCATTTGATGACCTCTAGTTCTTGTATTATGGGAATAAGTAAATAACTTTTCCTTATCCACTTTCTCCACATCACTCATGATTTTATATACCTCTATCATATCCCCCCTTAGTCTCCTCTTTTCCAAGCTGAAGAGTCCTAGCCTCTTTAATCTCTCCTCATATGGGACCCGTTCCAAACCCTTAATCATTTTAGTTGCCCTTTTCTGAACCTTTTCTAGTGCCAGTATATCTTTTTTGAGATGAGGAGACCACATCTGTACGCAGTATTCGAGATGAGGGCGTACCATCGATTTATATAAGGGCAATAATATATTCTCAGTCTTATTCTCTTTCCCCTTTTTAATGATTCCTAACATCCTGTTTGCTTTTTTGACCGCCTCTGCACACTGCGTGGACATTTTCAGAGAACTATCCACGATGACTCCAAAATCTTTTCCCTGACTTGTTGTAGCTAAATTAACCCCCATCGTGTATGTATAGTTGGGGTTATTTTTTCCAATGTGCATTATTTTACATTTATCCACATTAAATTTCATTTGCCATTTTGTTGCCCAATCACTTAGTTTTGTGAGATCTTTTTGAAGTTCTTCACAGTCTGCTTTGGACTTAACTATCTTTAGCAGTTTAGTATCATCTGCAAACTTTGCCACCTCACTGTTTACCCCTTTCTCCAGATCATTTATGAATAAGTTGAATAGGATCGGTCCGAGGATTGACCCTTGGGGAACACTACTAGTTACCCCTCTCCATTCTGAGAATTTACCATTAATTCCTACCCTTTGTTCCCTGTCTTTTAACCAGTTCTCAATCCATGAAAGGACCTTCCCTTTTATCCTATGGCAGCTTAATTTACATAAGAGCCTTTGGTGAGGGACCTTGTCAAAGTTCTTTCTGGAAATCTAAGTACACTATGTCCACTGGATCCCCCTTGTTCACATGTTTGTTGACCTCTTCAAAGAATTCTAATAGATTAGAATTCTAATAGTCACCTAGTAGCTGAATAATATATTGCAAGTGCACATCATTACAGTCCTGAATTTCTCAAGCTTGGTTCTTGGGCAGAGGAGATTTTGAAGAGCAGACTGAATTTTGAACCGAATAAACTGTTTTTGAGAGATGGAGCTTTGAGAAGTTACAGGACTTCCTGCTTTTAGAAAGTGCTTTATCTACTCCTAAACCTAGAGCAGCTCGGCAACGTAAGGGCCTGGCTTTCCGAAGTGCTGAGTGAAATTGATCGGAGCGGTGAGTGGTCAGCAGCTTTGAAAAATCACATCCTTGGGTCCTGATCCAAAGCCTTTTGAAGTCTGTGTCAAGGCTCCCACTGATTTCAGCAAACTTTGGATCAGACTCTTGGTCCTCCAGAAGAACTGGGCCATAAGACATGTCTGATAAGACGTGGCTGCATGCCTTTCTAGGTTGCAATGGGGAGCGATTCCCAAGCAGCTGTTTGGCTGTGGCCCATGCTGAATTTCTGGCGGTGATGATGGGTAGGGGGCATGTGAGGAGCTGATGATGTCTCTTTACGTTGATGGATCTTCTTTTGCTTTCCCTGTAGGCCCTGGAGAAGCTCACTGCCTACATGAGTTCTAGCCGCTACATGAAGACTCCCATTTTCTGGAGAACTGCCCAATGGAGCAACAAAAAGGAGTAGGCTCAAGTGGAGCTCAGCAAATGTCAAACAATTCTCTTGGCATTGACCCACTACAGCATCTGAGAAGGAGACGGAGACCCCTGGAATCCCTCTTGCTTGCAAAGTCCCATTAAACAGCAAATCAGTAATAGCTGAAATCCGCAAGCCCTGTTGTAATCCTTCCCACTAAGCTAGCTGCGATTCCCACTTACTGGCTAATGAAAACATTTTGGTGACTGTATAGTCGTCTCAGCTTATTGACTTTCCTGGTTTCTATTTGTTTTTTAAAAATAGATCTCTAGGGAGTTCTGATTAGTAGACCCTTAGTTCTACTTTTAAACCTCTTCTGAGTTTCAGCATTTATCCCAGCATGCAGGCCAGTTCCTGTTTCCATTGGTGCTCTTCAGATGGCCAAGTGGCTCTTTGACAAAGGGCTCTGAATTTCAGAGGTGTGGAGCACCTACCACTCCTTTGAGCCCATGTGCATATGAAAATATAAACAGAAAGATAATTCTCCCCTCCCCTTAAACCTGCTCTCTCCTGGAGCACCCCACACACACCGGCTTGTGATCACACACGCAGAAAGAACATTTTATTTCAGAGGGGACGGAAGATTTCCCTTTTGTGACTAGAGATGTATAAGAAGTTGGCTAGTTCCTGGGGGCCAGCGTGAGAAAGCCCTGATGTCATATCCAATGCATAATCAAGGTACTAATTAAATCACCATCCTCCCCTCCGACAGGACAGCTCAGCCAAGTAGAGGGGAGAGGGGAGAGGAAGATGAATGCACCCAAACAGGTTTGTAAGTGTGCTGCATCCTGACACAGAGGGCCAGATCCCCAAGAGAACTCAGTCTGGCCCCTCCATTTAGGTGCCTACAGCAGAGCTGAGCTGTCTGGAAGCTTGGTCCCAAAGCACTGAGCTGCTGCAGGGTTGCACACAGCTGAGAGAGCAAGTAATGCTTGTATGTGCTGGGAGCAGGTTTAGGGAGAAGTAGTCTGGATTTGTGCAACCGCAAAGAACCCCAGGGCAGTAGTGGAGAGTAGCAAAGAGGGACCCAGTCATTCCAATCGGGTGGAGGTTTTGAGGCTTATGTAAATCCCTGGCCTTTCAATCTCTAAAGCCACAGGCCTCTGCTGTGTAAGCTAAAGCAGATCTCCTTTAGCTGGCAGATGTAATAGGTCCTTTATCTACCTTGTGGGTTCAGCTACTAGCTCAGGGGCGGGCAAACTTTTTGGCCTGAGGGCCGCATCGGGTTTCATAAATTGTATGGAGGGCCGGTTAGGGGAGGGGGTTGTGGCCTGGCCCCCACCTCCTATCTGCCCCCCTGGGGCCCCTACCCCATCCAACCACCCCTTCTCCCTGTCCCCTGACTGCCCCCAGAACCCCTGCCCCTGACTGCCCCCCCCATCCAATCCTTTCTCTCATTCCTGATGCCCACCGGCTTGAGCTGGGCCACACCGTTGCCACCGCACAGCTCAGAGACAGGGTCAGACCTGGCTCTGCAGCTGTGCTGCTCCAGGAGCTCACAGCCCCACCGCCCAGAGCATGGTGCCGGCAGAAGAGCAAGAGAGCTGAGGCTGCGGGGGAGGGGGGACAGCAGGGGAGGGGCTGGGGGCTGGGCAGGATGGCTGTAGTTTGCCCACCTCTGTACTAGAGGACACCATCACATTTGCTTCTTTGTACACAGAGCCAGTACATTACACAGTGAGTGCCAGTGTTCATGGCAACGTCTGTGACTATATCTCCCTTGCTGAGCAGCATGTGAGCCGGGGACTCCCTGTGTTTCTTCCTCCAATCTCTTGCAAACTAGGAGTGTATGCCCTTTGTTCCCCACAACGATCACACAACACGGCTTTCCCCTGTGCCTAAACACAAGGGCCAGCTACCCTGACACGAGCATGGAGAAATGGTGACCCCAGAGGGGCAGAGGGTGAGGTGCCGATGGGGAAGGAGATGGGGAGCAGCAGGCTGACAGCACAGGAGAAAACCTGGTGTAATGTGGCTAAGGAGTGGGATGGCAGGGGGCCAAAGGGCAAGTGGAGGTACAGACGAGAGATACCCCATATCAGAGCAAGTACAAAGTGATGCTGGTGTGAGAAGGAGAAAACCCTGGAGGATGTAAGTAGGGCCTGGGCCTTTTGGAAACCCTTGCACGGGGAGGGGGAAGGTATCGATTGCCCACCCAGAGTACTGTTCCTGGAGTACTGCGTTGGAAGGATGCCAGCTCGGCCCAATCCCCTCTTTGCCCTTGCAGTTGATGCTCAGTGCAACCGTGGCTGATGCCCGCGGGCAGTGCCCCTCTCAATTTCAGGAACTCTTTTCTTCATCTTGCATCTCGTGTTTGCAGCACATGGTAGAGACGTCTCCCCGGCTGGGAAGCAGGGGCCTGATTCTGATCATACCCTGGTGTAAATCAGGAGTAACCCCACGGGGCCCCGTTCCTCTCTCACCCAGGTGTAAATCAGGAGTAACTCCATTTAGGTCAGGGGAGCTGCACTGGTGTCAAACTGGGGTGAGTAAGAGGAGACTCGGACCCGTTGTTTTCTGGGAGGCTGAGCGTGAGCTTTGCTTTGGATTAAATCTCTTTGCGGTCCCTTTGCTTAGACCAATATCTCCCATGAGCGGTTCTAGCCATTTTCCAGCGGGTCCCTTGCCCTCTCTCTGCACAGGCTCCACCCCAGAGTCCGCCGGGCGGTGCTTCATTTAAAGAGGCACTGCCCGGTTGAAAACAAAACCCGGGCTAAAACGAAGCCGGGGCCCGGCCCATGGGAATAGCACCTCGCACGCGAAACTGCTTTACCCGGGCACCTTCCCCCCCGCAGCGCCAACACCCCGCAACCAAGCTGGGCTGCGCTTTTGGTCGCTTCTCAGGAGTGCATGTGCCCGGCGCTGCAGCGTCCGCCGTGCAAACCTCTGCCCCGCAGCACCGCGGGTTCGCCCCCCGCTGGGAGTCTGTGGCGCGGGGATCGGGGCCTCGCCTAGAGCTGAGCAGCCACAACCTGCTTCCCCCGCAATCGCCCGTTCAAATAAAACACCCCTGGGTGCGTGTCTACGGGTTTGGGCGGCGCGGCCCCTTTAACACCCCCCTCCCCATTGGGTTGTGCTCGGCAGCCGCGCCCCTTGCCGGGCAGGTTATAAAGCAGCCGCCGCGCTCCAATCCCGCCTCCCCGATAGACGCAGCCGCTGGAGCAGTCGCGTAAAGCAGCAGGAAAAGCAGCGCAGCATGCCGGTGGTTCTCGGGTACTGGGACATCCGCGGGGTGAGTCTGAGCTATTTTCATTTCCCCCTGGGCCTGACTCTCTAGCCGAGTGGGGTCATGTCTCCGGAGGCTGCTGACGCTGGGTGGGTGGGACCCTACCAAATTCAGGGCCATGAAAAATATGTCGTTGACTGTGAAATTGGGTCTTGTCTGTGCTTTTAACCTCTACTGATTTCATGGGGGACACCGGTGTTCCTCAAATGGGGGGCCCTGACTCAAAAGGGGGCTGCAGGGGGTCACAAGGTAGCTTTAGGGGTTTGTGATACTGCCACCCTTACTTCTGTGCTGCCTTCAGAGGTGGGCAACTGGCAAGTGGTGGCTGGTGGCCGGGCAACCAACTCTGAAGGCAGCTCCCCGCCAGCAGCAGTGCAGAAGTAAGGATGGCAAGACCATACTGTGCCAGCCTTACTTCTGTGCTGCTGACTGGCTCTGAAGAAGTACCACAACCCCCCCCCCCCCACACACACAATAACCTTCTAACTTCCCCACACACACACACAACTCCTTGTTGGGTCAGGACCCCTACAATTACAGCATGCTGACACTTCAGATTTAAATAGTTGAAATCATTAAATTTGCAATTTTAAAAAATCCTAGGACAGTGAAATTGATCAAAATGGGCCATGAATTTGGTTGAGCCCTATTGATGGAACCTGCTTGTTAAATATGCCATACAGCCCACCTGTGCCTCCTTGCAGCAAAAGGAGCATGTGGCCCCTGCTGCTTTCCTGCATTGTTTTCAACAGAGCCCTCTGCTGTTGCAAGAGTCTCTGTAGAAGAGCACCCAGAAAAACAAAATAAGGCTGCCCCTGTGCTTTGGCCCAGGGGGTCTTTAGGGATCTGTAGGTGGCTCTGGGGCTATGGGACAGGCGTTGGGGAAGTGGCCTGTGTTCATAGGTGGTGAGTTACATGGGCCAATGGTGCCCGTGCTCCATCAATATTTAGGAACGTGGGCCTGGCTCCACCAATGTTTGGGCTTACCATGCTTTAGGGAGGCCCCCATGCTTCAGGGGGACATAGGGTCCAGGGCAGCCTGGGGGGTTAGTGGGGAGCCTGATGCCGGCAGCAGTGAGCGATTTGGCCCCGGTGCACCCCACTGGCTCCTCGCATTGCCATGGGCAGGTAGAGGGCCAAAGCCCCTGGCTCAAGATTGGAGGTGGGGGAGGAATCTCACTCCATTATCTATTTCCCTTCCCACTCCAAGGGGAAAATGCAGAACAGGGATGGTCCCAAGCCACTGGAAAGCAGAAACAGCCTTACACCTGAGCATGCCATCGCCTGCTCCCACACACATGGTGCTGCCCACTGTAGCCCTCGTGCCTTGCACGGTATCCATGTGGGAAGGGCTCGATTGCAAAACGGTTACACTTGCAAGCCCTGTGTGCAGCTGGGGGTGGTAGGTTTTGAGGTTTGGCTGGCACTGGGCACCAAACTGCACTTGTTCGAGCCTGCCTTGGTGGGGAGCTCATAGCGGTTTTGGGGGAACTGACGTGAGTCTGGAGTTGCCGGCCTCTGGTGGCAGAGTGCTGCTCTGGTGGTGGTGAGTTCTAATCCAGCTCCTCTCACTGACTATATGTCCGCAGGCAGGACTGTTGGCCTAATGCAGGGTTATTTACATTGTTTGAGTACTTGATTTGGCTGGGGCCTGGTCTTCAGGTGATACCCATTGGGCACCCAAAGTTAGAAGCCATTCTTTAGAAACTAGATCTTAATCCGTGCCTCAGTTTCCCTACCTGCAAAGATGTGTGTGATGGAAGTGGTGGGGCAAAGGAGACTGACCTGCCTTTTGTATGGGCTAAGATGTCTAAGCACTTGAGGACGAGTGCCGTAGTGACTGTCACCAGGGAGGGGACTGATGGGTGAAAGAGAAGTCACTGCTCCCTTTCATTGCTGCAACCACAGTGACCCGGCTCCTGAAAGACAAACAACGACCTTCGTCAAAGGAATCTCTTGGGGTTGAATTTCCAGGCTGCTTTTGGGGTGGGCGTGGGGGAGGAGGGACGATGAAGTTTGTTCAGTGAACTCCCTTGAGGCTGAAGAATTACATTAGACCAGGAAGACTCTCTCTCCAGCTTGCAGGCTGCCAGTGACTCTTTATCATGTCTCCTGTGGCTCTTGCAGCACATAATTAAAATACTGATTTAAATATTAACCAATCAGGATGCTTATGCTAGCCAATTGTAGTTGCTGAATTAATACTTGCACTGTCATTTTGCTGTGAGAATCATATAAGCTGTAGATATTTCCTGCCATACTGTTTAAATATGAATATATAGTATATATATATAGTACTATAGTAAATGAAATGAGTTCACACCCTTGTGGCTCTTCTGGGTAAAGCTGATGGCTAACTTGACTCCTGTAGCCCGAGGTCGGAATCCCCCTGCTCTAACGCAGGCTCTCACGTTGCCCTGGTCTTCTCCCTGCAGCTTGCCCACTCCATCCGACTGCTGCTGGAATACACGGGCACCGCGTACGAGGACAAGATGTACAGCTGTGGGGAAGGTGAGTGGTGCAGGCAGGGAGCAAAGCTAGCCCTCCCCAGCTCATTGAGTGCAAAGCTTCCTGAGGGGCCAGGAATGGCTCGTTTGTGTAGGAGCTCTGCTCCCAGCTCTGCGGAGACACCCCTTTCCCTTGCCAGGCGAAAGGCTCTAGTGAGCCTGCTGGTGGCTGTGAGGGCTTCTTGCCTGGCTGACTTGGACTAGTCACAGCTCTGTGCAGTCTGAGTCTCCAGGGAGCAAAGGGCTTCCTGGTCCCTACAAGAAATTCTTAGCATGAATCTCCTTCAGTGGAATGCCATGCATTCTAGAGGGTCATGTGCTGCCGCATGCTGACCTGGTGTTTGGTGGGGTAATGTTTACACTAAGGAAGTAGGGAAGGGATCCCACAGTTCTTGGCTGTTGGACTGGTATCTGACAAACCATGTAGTCAGAGCTGGATTAACCAACATACCAATGAGGCCTGAGCCAGCCTAGGGCTGCTAATCTGCCAGTGTCTGGCTGTTAGACCTAGCCACTAGGAAATTTAGAGTTAACTCTTCATTCATTCGTTTCAGGACTGTGTCCTGTCTTACCAGTCTCCTCAAACACCTGCTCCTAGCTCTCAGCAAATCCCACTGCACTCTCTAGAATCTAATTTAGTGAATGGACTAATAGTCTGTCTTTAAAGACAGCTAGAAAACTACCTGTTGCAAGAAACATTTTCCCATAACAAACTCACGAGAAATTTGCATGCTCGTTAGCTTGGGTTTTTAATCCTCCATCCCTGGCATGTGCTCTGGATTCTCATGGTGCCTGAGTACTTTCAGCATAAAGGGACTTGCTCCAGATGACCTCCCCAAATATCTTTGCTGCTCTTGTGAGGCAGTTCAGCATCTAAACACTTCTTACCAGTGGCTTAGGCTATTGCTACCATGGAGAAGCCCCCCATTTTATCCTGCACCAAGTGGTTAGGTGTTGTGACAGGGTCAGGCCAGATGGCTACAGGAGAGTGATAGAAGGCAGATATATTCGCCCCAGATTAAGTAGGTCTCTTTTCCCTGGGTAAGGTAACAGGGAAGGTTCCAGAACAATCAGGAACTTTCTGGAAACAATTAAAGCAGACAGGCTGATTAGAACACCTGCAGCCAATCAAGAAGCTGCTAGAATCAATTAAGGCAGGCTAATCAGGGCACCTGGGTTTAAAAAGCAGCTCACTTCAGTTTGTGGTGTGGGTGTAAGGAGCTGGGAAGTGAGAGGATGCGCTGCTGGAGGACTGAGGAGTATAAGCATTAACAGACATCAAGAAGGTGTTGGGAGGAGGCCATGGGGAAGTAGCCCAGGGAATTGTAGCTGTTGTGCAGCTGTTCCAGGAGGCACTTGAGACAGCTGCAGTCCACAGGGCCCTAGGCTGGAACCTGGAGCAGAGGGTGGGACTGGGTTCCCCCCAAACCTCCCAATTGACCTGGACTGTGGGTTCTACCAGAGGGGAAGGTCTCTGGGCTGTTCCCCAACCCACGTGGTGAATCTCTGAGGCAAGAAAATACACCAATAAGTGCAGGACCCACCAAGATAGAGGAGGAACTTTGTCATAGTGTATGTGTTCTGACATCCTCATTGCATGTAGCTCTAATAGTATCTGTCAGCTGTAGTCCATGCTACTGCTTAGCACCTGTTGCATGCAGCAATACAATCTTAGGCTGGCATCATGTAGGATCAGGGGAAGTGACGTTGGGTTGGTTCACTCTTCAGGGTTGGGACAGAACTTGGTACTGCTGACCTCCAGGGTGAATAGTGAAGCTGGGTCATTACCCCCGAGTGCTCTGCTGAGCACAAGTAGTAATTTAGGGTATGTCACCCTGCAAAACGTGTTCGCCTGGGCTGGCTAATTCAAGTTGCCTTAACTTCTTGGTTAAGGCAGTTGTAGTTCTAATGTCAAGGAGCAGGTAGACTTAAACACCAGACTCCCCTCTAGTCTTTGGTCAACAGATTGAGTTAAAACTACAACTGCCGTGTCTGTGGTCATTAGGATTTTAACTTGTGGTAAGGACACTTTCTCTTGGTGTGAAAACACTGTTAGTGTTCTCATGCCCTGGCCAAATTCTAACTCTTGTCACCACATTCTGCCAAGCTGAAACTGCAGAGGAAGACCAACTAGATTGAGAACACCCCGCATTGTGCCCTAACATGTTGCAGAGGGTTGTGGTGAGCTGATGGGACTGCCCCATCTCACCTGAGGGGCAGTAAGTGTGCATGGATCACTGCTCTTATTGGCCAAATAAAGTCCCAGTATGCTGAGAGGTTTTGTACTCAACACTGCCCTCTAGAAACCAAGAAGGCTTATTTCCTCTTACCTGGTGTAGGCTCTTTTAACCTGTATTCCCAGCAGGTGTAGTTCCACACTGGTTACAGCTCTCTGGTGTTATCCAGGCCAGAGTTTTTGGACACACTGCAAGTTGAATTGGCTGACAGTGGACTTTGAGTTTATTATTTACAACTCTGTCAATAACTTAACAGGGTGGACTCAAGTTAATTGGCAGCCGACTCAAATTACAACAGGTCCTGAAACTGTGTACCTGTTCTAAAGAAAGCTGCACCTGTTTTAAGTTAGGGTGCAGTTTTTTTTAAACTGGCTTAGCTATACTGGTGTGAAGGGCTGTGTAGACCTTTTTTATTTCAGTTCAGACCAGACTTATAGTTAGGTGTGTTTCATTTTAGCATGACTTAAAACCAGAGTAAAGGGGAGCCACACAGCTTTTTGCACCAGTTTAACCTTCACCAGGTTAGAAATTTCACCTTAATTTAAACCAAAGCAGCCTTCTTGTGTAGACATGGCTACTTGATGACTGGGAGAGAGCTGGCCTGGAAGGATTCCGGCTCAGGCCCTCTTTGACTTAGGACCTGACTTTCAAGAGTGCTGAGCCCCTGGTATGTTCTCCACCTTCAGTGAGCTGATGTTGGTCAGCACCATGGAGAATCTGCACCACAAGTGTGTGCCATGCTGCCCCAAGATGCTAGGGGGAGGAATTAGGTGGATGTGTTGGCATTGGCCTGGGATCTACCCTCGCTGTTCTCCTTCCAGCTCCAGACTATGACAAAAGCCAGTGGATTAAGGAGAAGGAGAAGCTGGGACTGGATTTCCCAAATGTATGTAGAGTTACTCTGGGTGGGTGGGCAGGCAGGTCCTTCCTTGGGGTGTGGTGGGTTTGGGAGTTTCACTGATTAAGATGGATTCTGGGTGGGGACCAATGCTGGGGTATCAGTGGGGTTCTTGTGCAGAAGTAGCAGGGAGGGGGGAGTGTGGGAGCCGGAGAAGTGGGAAGAGCTTGCTTACTAACATTGCCTCTGATTGCCCTTCCAGCTGCCCTACCTCATCGATGGCAAGAACAAGCTCACGCAGAGCAATGCCATCCTCCGGTACATCGCGCGCAAGCACAAGTTGTGTGAGTATCGGTGGGGGGAGGTCTGGGCCTCACTAATGATCAAGGGGCTGGGATTTGGCTGGGTGGCTGCTGGTGAGCACTCTGACATTTGTTGTGTTTCCCAGGTGGCGAGACGGAGGAGGAGATGCTGCAAGTGGACATGCTGGAGAACCAGGCCATGGATTTCCGTATGAGCCTTGTAATGATCTGCTACAATCCTGACTTTGTGAGTTCATCCATGCTGTCCTGGGGGCTGCAACAAGACCTTGTTGATTTCAGGACAAATCCCACTCCAATACTATGCTATTGGCACACACAGCATTTTCCATACTACATTGGGTCCATTTAGCTGGTATTCTGTTTCTGGCTCAATACTTAGACCATTATTCACCTGCCCCTGAAGGATTGAGTCACTTGCATAATGCTGTACTGGCTCTCACAGGTGACCTGCCCTGAAACATGATACTGCTCACCCTTAGATCCCTATTATGACAATGGCAAACTCCAGGTGCCCTTCCCACTACAAGAATTTACTGTACATTGGGTGGGCACAGGGTTGCCTTGGTCTAATCCACAGCTGTCTCTGAAAACTTTCCCTCTTCCTCTCTGCAGGAGAAACTGAAGTCTGGCTACTTGGAGCAGTTGCCTGGGAAGCTGAAGCTGTTCTCTCAGTTCCTGGGGAAGAGGAAGTGGTTTGCTGGGGAGAAGGTACATGGTGGGGGTGTGACTGGGGGAGGGGCATGGGAACATACTCAACTGCCCTGTGTCACTTCTCTCTTCTTTCTCCAGATCACTTTTGTTGACTTTGTCATGTACGACATCCTGGACCAGAACCGCATGTTTGAGCCCAAGTGCCTGGATCAGTTCCAAAACCTAAAGGATTTTCTTGACCGCTTTGAGGTGAGGTTTGCCCTGACTCCTGTAATGCACTGCTCTGGTTATCCAGGGACAGCCCAGCTGCAAACATTAACTCCTTTGCAGAGAACTGGGCAACAGGCAAAGAATTTCATTTGCTAACAGATACAGCAGCTGCCAGAGCTATTGCTAACAAGTACTTGTTAGTGCTTCTGGTGGTAATGGAAATGTCAGACTGCCCCCCTCTGGTACCAGTAGGGCAGACAACTCTGGAGGGAGTGAAGTCGTCTTTGCTCTGTAACCACACAGGTTTTTCCCCTCCCAGTGCCCTGTAGATTTGCTTCAGCCCTGACCGAGGCCTTCCTCTGAGAGTCGTCTCTCTCCTTGGCCATGTATCTGATGGGCTCTCTGCTGGCCTCTGAGGGACGGGCTACCTCCTTCTCTAATGGAGAGGAGCCACATCTTGGTGTCCTGCTTGCTTGGTGATCTTGGCAGACACTCTTCAGGTGGCATTGGCAAGCTGGGATGGGACACTCCTATCCTGTGAGCCCTCCTAAGCAATGTCTCTTGGGATTCCCAAAGTACACTTGCTCCTGTTTTACTTTGTCCTTGCTCTGTATGTTGTTGGCCATGAGCTGCTGTGGAAATGGCTGAAGTGGCAGGCACTGGTTCCAGGTGGAAATAGGTGCTGGGACAGAAAGGAAGCAAAAGCCATACTTGCCATTAGTAGTTTTCTATATTATCCCAGCCTGACTCCTGCCATAGCTTCAGTGAAGCAAGAGAGGGTCCTTGTATGTGGAGACTGGCCCATTGCCCCGATCCAGTCTGCCAAGGTACAAGGTAGTATCCGGGAGCTGGTTATGGATTCCTAACTTTGGCCTGGGCCAGGGCCAGAGCAGAGAGCAGCAATGGGGCTGCTCTAACCTGTGGCAGGAGGCAACAGTCCCTAAAGGATTATATTACAACTGAGGATGTGCTCTGGCCACTCCCTCCCTGGGGACTGTAGGGAGGAGGTACAGGAGCCAACTTTGCACTCAAGGGGTCACCACTATTCAGTGCTGGGGGAAACCCTAGCTAGTTGAGGGTGTGGCCACTCCTTGAGCAGCACAAAGGAAATAGGGCAGAAAACATCCCACCATTCCAGCAGGTATAACTGGTTCCTCAGGGACTTGCTAGACATCACACTGATCAGACTCCTGACCGGGGGATGTGGGGGACTCCCTTTGGTGTGGCCCAGAAGAGGCTTCATATTCATGTTTCAGGGGGTTAAGGCTGTGTTGTGAGGTGGTTTGGGAAGCACGGTCTCCCCTCTCCTCAGGGCTCTTCCTCTGCTCTCTCCTTTCTCTTCTCCTCCCCCCTCCCCCCCACTCCCCCAGGCCCTGGAGAAGGTCGCAGCCTACATGAGCTCTAGCCGCTTCATGAAGACTCCCGTCAACAACAGGATGGCCAAATGGAGCAACCAGAAGAAGTAGATCTGTGTGGAAGGGAGGGGCTGGAGAGGAATAATCCAGAGCCCCTGTCATAACTATAAAGGGAAGGGTAACAGCTGTCCTGTGTACAGTACTATAAAATCCCTCCTGGCCAGAGACTCCAAAATCTTTTTCCCTGTAAAGGGTTAAGAAGCTCAGGTAACCTGGCTGGCATCTGACCAAAGGACCAATAAGGGGACAAGATACTTTCAAATCTTGGGGGGAGGGGGAGGGAAGGCTTTTGTTTGTGCTCTGCGTGGGCGTGCGTCCTCTCTTGGGACTGAGAGGGACCAGACATCAATCCAGGTTCTCCACATCTTTCTAAACAAGTCTCTCGTATTTCAAACTTGTAAGTAAATAACCAGGCAAGGCATCTTAGTTTTACTTTGTTTTCTCAACTTGTAAATGTACCTTTTACTAGAGTGTTTATCTTTGTTTGCTGTACTTTGAACCCAAGACTAGAGAGGAGTCCTCTGAGCTCTTTAAGTTTGATTACCCTGTAAAGTTATTTTCCATCCTGATTTTACAGAGATGATTTTTACCTTTTTCTTTAATTAAAAACCTTCTTTTTAAGAACCTGATTGATTTTTTTTTTTTCCTTGTTGTAGATCCAAGGGGGTTGGATCTGTATTCACCAGGGAATTGGTGAAAGGTTTCTCAAGGCTTCCCAGGGGAGGGAATCCATTGGGATGGTGGCAGTGAACCAGACCTAAGCTGATAGCTAAGCTTAGAAGTTTTCATGCAGGCCCCTACATTTGTACCCTAAAGTTCAAAGTGGGGATACAGCCTTGACAGCCCCCACTTGCTGTTTGTGTATGGACTCCCTCAGATCAGATGTTGTGAGGGGGTGGACAGTTGAATATGTTAAGTGGCGGCTTCAGTGAATTGCTCTGTGGAACAATCACTAAACGTGTGTAGTGACCCTACTCTGAAATGACCAGCCAATAAATGTTTAGTAATTGCACAATGGCTCCCTCTTGCTGAGTTACCGTAGCCTCCCTGGAGGAAACCAGCCTCTCCAGTGCTGCCTCTTCCCCACGTCTGTTCAGTTAACCAAGCTGGGAATAGCCAAGTACCCAGCACCACATCACATCTCCTACAGGGCATCAAGACCAAATCCTGCTTTGGCTTTGATGCCTCTGCAGTTGTCAG